>NW_015506257.1:636577-663560 GCF_001515645.1 Sinocyclocheilus grahami | reverse complement strand
CACACACACACACACACACACACACACACACACACACATATATATATATATATATATATATATATATATATATATATATATATATATATATTCTAAAAAAAACTAAAGTTGAAAAAATTAAAATAAAAACTATACAGGCATTAAAAAAATTACATGAGGTTAATCACAATTAATTTTCGTAATTGACAGGCCTAATTGTAAGCGTTCTGTAAAGCTCAGCGCTATCAGGCTGTATGTGAGCAGGTGTTCATATATGATTCTAATGAATTACTCCGGCCATCTGGGTGAGAGTTAAATGTCCTGAGCTGATTCATGATAGGTGTCATCTACGGTTCAACATTATTAGATGAATTATAGCAACAAAACTGCAATTGAGATTAAAAGTTATGATCACATATGCAGGCAGATATCACAAACCATGCTCACACAAGCTCACATTGAGTGATTGGTAAAAAATAAAGAGTCAAAAACTTAATTCTGGTCTACAGTAAAAAGTAAAAGAAATAAATAAAACACTTAACACTGGATCACAGGTTCCTTATGAACATCCAATAAATATTCAAATAAAAGAGGCGGAGCATTTTGATGAACAATTGCAGAGATTTAAAAAAAAAAAAAGAAGTATATATTAATTATGTAAATAGGGCTAATTTTGAATTCATGTTAACTGATTAAATGAATTCAAGGTATTACAAAAAAGCTCATAATCAAGTTAATGTCTTTTAATGTTGCAAGAACCACAGGGTAACTTCAAATTTTAGTCCCTGCATACAGAAATGCATTTATGATTTAGTGCCATTCCTTGCTTATATAGACATTTACATTCATGCATCTGACATGTAGTTTTATCTAAAGTGACTTAAAGGGCATTATAGCACATGGTTCAGCATAGGAACAAAATAAATATGCAAAACAATATATGTTTTGTAATAGTCTAATGGATGAATTGTGCCATGAAATGATCTGGGACAAGCATGCATATTTTATGATAATCATATATAATTTTTGAATGATATGCAGAGGTTGCATGCAAACATACAACCATATGTTGCCCTCCGAGGGTACCCATAATAGTTCAGTAGTCAAGATAATAAAAACTCTTTTCTACCTGTTTGGTCATCTCATTTACAATCTTCATTTCAGCTGTCACAAACTACACAATGGTCTATAGATATACACACAAAGCAAACCAGATGTTCAGATGTGGTGCAGAATGCAAAAGTTATTGTGAATGAAAATGGCCTTGACTCAGTCTGTTAGATATGTAGATTCAACACAATGACCCCAGTGAAAGCTATTCAGCAATGTGATTTATCACAGTGAAACAGACTGTACTAAGTGCTTCAGAATGTGTGGTAAGAGCATCTCATTATGAATAGGAAGATGCTGATTGAAATCCTACATTGGCAGAGGTAATGCAGGCTGTTCACTATTACCTCACAAAAAGCTCTCACCTTCTCTATTAACATTAAAATTTAGTCTTTTTCATTTCATAATAGTAATACATGTTACTGGCCTGTGCATTGTGCAAAAAAAAAAGAATAAATAAATAAATGGAGTTATTCATTCATTTAATTTTTTTATAATTAAATTTCTCACCTAAACCTCAATTTACATGAAATTACATGTAATTTAAAATAATAATTAAATAATAAATTACTTTTTACTATAATTACTTTTATTTATTTATCTACCACCTACACTGAAAATGACGCATAATTGCATGAAATATAAAAAATAAATAATCATAATTTTATGTCAATTTTTATAATATTATATAAAACAAAAAAAATGTAAAATGTGTATTTATTTATTTAAAATAAAAACATACATATTGTCCCAGCTGTGCCAGAGGGAAGGAGAGCAGGAGACGCAGAGAAGCGTTACACAGTCTTTTAATGTTACACAGTCTTTTAATGAACCTCTTTTAGAGGTAAATCCAAACAGGAACGAGGAATGACACACAAACATAACCAGTAGACCCGACAAACACTAACTGCACGGACTGGGGCTTAAAAACACAGGATAACGAGGGACTAATCGAAGGGACTAAGGAGACACACCTGGAATCAAATTAACACAATCAACAAGAGGGATAAACTGGGTCACGGGGAGCAAGACACACACAAACAGTCCATGGGCGTGACACATATTTTTTATTTATATAAAAACATACATAATTACAGTTTGTTTTTATTTTATTTTTTCACCTAAACCGCAAATGCCATGCAACTAATTACTCAGGAAGTTCTCAAGAAGTTCTCTAATAATATTTCAGATAAGGTAGCAAAGGTAATTTTTAAGACATATTTGCAGAGAATTGCCTACAGTGCATTCTTCTGGTGATGAACTGATGAGGTTTGGTGAGGTTGCAAACACAGAGGTGGTGGAAGGACGGCGTGAACTTGGGAGGAGGCTCGGGAGGAGGACGGACACCCGGGAGGAGGACCATGAATGGAGTCCAGGGTGGTACTGCAGGAGGAAGGAGCCAGAGAGGAGACAGGAAGGGCTTAGAGCTGGAACAGGAGGAGCCGGGCAGGACCCAGTCCACAGCCATGAAGGCGACCCAAGGTGGAGCCGACGGAGGGAGGAGCCATGGAGGAGGAAGGGCCGACGACTCCAGGGGGCCGACAGACTGCGGTGGAGCAGGTGGCGGAGGAGCCCGAGGCGGAGACGGAGAGCTGATGAGCCAGGGCGACGGGGAGGATCTGGAGGGCCAAGGCGGAGCAGATGGCGTCGGCGACTGACACTACGGAACAAAAAACACAGAGAAAAAAAACTGAAACAAAAACGGAGGGAACACATGGAGGTTACTGTTTCTAGGTCGGGTATTCTGTCATGGCTGTGCTGGAGGGAAGGAGAGCAGGAGACGCGAAGAAGCATTACACAGTCTTTTAATGAACAATCACAGAGGTAAATCCACAACAGGAAAAAGGAATGACACACAAACATAACCAGTAGACCCGACAAACACTAACTGCACGGACTGGGGCTTAAAAACACAGGATAACGAGGGACTAATCGAGGGTACTAAGGAGAAACACCTGGAATCAAATTAACACAATCAACAAGAGGGAGAAACTGGGTCACGGGGAGCAAGACACACACTAACAGTCCATGGGCGTGATACATATTTTTTATTTATATAAAAACATGTATAATTACAGTTGCAACTAAATTACTCAGTAAGTTCTCAAGAAGTTCTCTCATAGTATTTCAGGTAAGGTAGCAAAGGTAATTTTTAAGACAGATTTGCAGAGGATTGCCTACAGTGCATTCTTCTGGTGATGAACTGATGAGGTCTGGTGAGGTTGCAAACACAGAGCTGGTGGAAGATGTGTAACATGACTGGTTTACTATAAATATTGCAAGTGTACAAATATTTGGTATTGATCTAAATTTATATTTCGGAGAAGATAGCTTTTTGGAATGCATAAACACGGCTAATGAATTTCACTGTCTGTTTAATAATTTCTGATGGGTTTTGAAGACAATTTGATTACCCCCACAGACCATTTCCCCTGACAGCTTTCTCTGCCTTCATTTTACCATGCACTCATCAGCTTTGCCGCTCAATCTCAACCGTACAAAATAATCAAACCAATCATTTTGTTTTTGAAACCAAACAGTAATAAAAAAAAAAATACATAAACGACTGAAGTTTTCAGCTGCCTAGCTTGCTTTAAGCCCGGATTTGTCAAATCTTTGGAAAATAAAAAATGGCCTAAACCATGAATCTTGGTGTAGTTGGTCTGGTAATGTTGTGCTCAATAATCTGGTGGAACATATGCCATTAGTCCCTCATTCCACTGAAACAGCTTTTAATGGACCACTTTAATCACAGAAATCCAGCAGAGCGTTCCGAACAAGTGATTGGAAAACTTTGAGGCAACTTATCTCTGAAAAATTACATAATTTTTGTCATGATATTATGCAACAAGTACACAGATTCAGATAAATTCCATGCATTGCACTTTGTACATTTCTCACTATTTTCACATCAGCTAATCGTGCAGTCATTTCCCACAAACGTGTTTCTACACTGTTTCACTATTTTATTCATTTATTTTGGAAAAGCTGCATCGTAATATGATGCAATAAAAGAAGGATAAGATTATGGGTGCCGGTCAGACAGCAGACTGACTGTAATGTTTTCCGAAAGATTGCTGATAATACATTTACAATTAATTTCCCCTTTATATTTAGGACACTTTGTTTCATCTTTTACCTAAACAAACCTCTGTCATGAGTATTAATGCTTTGTGACTTTTGCTGCCTGAAAAGTTAGATATTTAAAGCAGTTTACTTAACGTTCGTTGCCACATTTCAAGTTACTTCACTGAAACCGCAATACCCCTCTGATGTGATTTATGACTCATAAATATGTTATAAATAGGGGTTACAAAATAGAATACCTTGTTCATTTTGTCTTTAATTGCATCAGTATTGCATTCTGTTCCTGTGTTGTTATCTTTGTTTCCTGTTTTTGCTCATGTGGATTATGTTTTTTGTTTTTTTTGGAGAATAAAACTGCGAATGGATCTTTTGTGTGAGCATTCCGTGACAGAATACTGACGCCACTTCAAGATCCAGCAGATTTTTCCTCTTTTTTTCCCCCTCTTCTGGTGCCATGAGTTTTCGGATTACCCGACCTGCCAAATGGCAGGAGAGAGCGGGCTCGATTTAAAGCTCTCACGGGGTTGCGACAAGAGGGCGGGGATGTAGGGGCCTTTGCCCAACTCTTTGGACTTACTCAGTGGGACTGGGATTCAATGACGGGGCACTTAAGGATTTCTTTAATGGATGCCTTGACGATCCTTTGTCCCATTGGGAGATGAAGGGACTCGAGACCTTAAATTTTTGGGACTTGTTCAGCGAGTTTAAAAGTATTTCATTTTGTCAAAATGTAATTTATTTAATTTATATTTTCATATCAATAATCTTTTATGTATGATAGTATATGATATGATAATCTTAATTTAAATAATATATTCTCATAACAATGCTTAAAATAGATTTATAGTGAGTTTTTCTGGCATTAATAGAATTTCATGTTTTCCTCTAAAGTCAGACCAACCAACTGAGGTCCGAACCCTTGTTCTTCGAGGACTGCCTATCATGCTCGGAGATGAAGACTCTTCTTTCTTCAAGTCATGATTAGTAAGTACATCTGTTCTTAAAAGGGATAGTTCACCCAAAAATGATTACCCCATGGTTTACTGACCCTCAAGCCATCCAATCAGAGTCTTCCAAGCTTTATAATGGGAGTGAATGGGGGATGAGATTTTGAAGCTCAAAAAAGTCCATTCATCATAAAACTGCTCCACACGGCTCCAGGGGGTTAATAAAGGCATTGTGAAGTGAATCAATGTGTTTGTGTAAGAAAAATATCCATATTTAAAACTTTGTTTGTAAAGTGAAATATCTAGCTTCCTGCTGACCGCCTTCCGTATTCAACTTACGAAGTGTAACGCCTCTCACAGTGCAAAACACTTAAGGTACATCCTACATCATATGTCACATCACTTGTGCTTTTTCTGTAAGTTGAATACGGTCCACCGGAAACAGGATATTTTACTTTAAAAAGTTTTAAATATTAATATTTTTCTTACCAAAACCCATTGAGTCAATTCAGAAGGCCTTTAACAAACTCATCTATATATTTAAAGGCATGAGTGTGAGTAAATTTTTATTTTTGGGTGAAGTATTCCTTTAATATACAAATGTGGCCAACTCTTTTGTACACGTCTTCAAAATAATAAACTTCATTTATAATGCATACTTTAAAATGTATATACCAAATTCTTTGCAGGAAGCATCTACATTTACATAAATTCAAATGTATACATGTCAATATAATGTTGGATTAGGGTTAGTGATTAGTTTTTTTAAAATAAAATTAGTGCGCATTCTGATAATCATGCATTGATGATAAACCTTTGATTCTTGATCACAATACTATATTTATACCTATTTTTTTTACTAGGTGTCTGATCATCGCAACACTATCCTTGATGTGCCAGTGGGGATCTTATTTGAGGACACTGATCTTCAGCCCCCCAACTCTTTGCATTTGACTTCTTCGATTGGAATAATGCTTGAAGGCCAAGTGGTGATGGACAAAATGCAGGACCTCCCACAGGCAATCTGTCTTCTCTTCGGTCTGATTTACACACTAGACCTGAATTACCCAAAATCACTCACCAACACATTTGATTTCATCCAGCGTGTACTAATGTCAATGGGACAGAATGCTCTCAAGCCTAGAGTGTAGTTTCTGGCAAACCAGCTTTTTGCTTAAGAAACGTCACTGTGATACTTTAACACCACCCTTTGTTTTGGGTTTTTCTCCCTCCATTTACTCCATTATTTATTTATGAAGAATAAAAAGTATGTTTAAAGTGTTAAATGCACAGAGTTCTACAATTGATGTGCAGTATTTAATTTGGGATATTTTACCATTGTTACACCTCTGTAGTGTGGTTGTGATCCAGTAATATTTCCACTACAGTATAGTTTGTACTGTAATAGTGACATTTGGGCCAAAGACACTGAACATGTTCAGTCTGTATTTATTTTTATTTGCCATGTTTGCACAAAGCTTTAATGGTGAAATGTGGTAAGAATGTAGTTCTTATGTTTAGCCTACACGTTCAGTACATTAACAATTGTGAGGCGTAAAAAGTGTAATTAAGTGCACAGAGTGCAATTGATGTAAGTGCACTAGTTAATGTTGAACATTTTTACGGTTGTTACCACATTTACAGTGTGGTTGTGACCCAGTAATATTTCCACTACAGTATAGTTTGTACTGTAATACTGTAAAAACTGTTTAGGTGAAACTTTGGTGAAAGACACTATGTTGAGTATGCTTTATTTTAGTTTTGCATTAATATTGTGACATTTTGTCAATAAAAAGTCAAAGATTAAATATGCTGTTCATTGTTTTATTTCAGTTTGGTGTGCACAAAGCTTGCAGTCAAAAATAAGAACATCATTTTCAGTTACATTTCCAAGTTGAGTTAACTTAAATATATAAGTACACTTGAAATGAATACCAAGTTAAGTGAACATAATGGTTTAAGTACATTAAATAAGCGCCAAGTTTGGTGAACTTAACAATATACAGTAAATATAGTCTACAAAACAGCCAAGTTTAATTAACTTAAATATGCAAGTTTTGGGAAACTCCATTACTCAATTAAAATGAGGCAACGAGTTTACTCAATCAATTTAATTCAGTCAACTTATTAGGGTTTTCAGTGTGTGTAAATATTCAAATGCAATCCCCTTTGTAATCGTTAACATTTTCATAAGTAACTGTAATTTAACTTCACATTTTTTCTTAGTAACTGTGACTGATTTCAGTTACATTTATTTTGTAATTAAATTATGTAACACCATTACATGTAACTAGTTACTCCCCAACACTGACTATAGTTAATGTACACATGATTTTCTGTGAAGTAGGTCAACTATCAGTGTTCAACATCTGCAGATGGGCAATGATTTTCAGCAACTAGAATCAACTTGTCCAGACTACAAATCAGGGTAAAAACTCTGTATAAAAAAGGTAGTGTTTTCCTGCCTTTAGAAATATGTCTTTTAGAAGTAGATGGTGTAGTTATCTAACCAGCAAGATCACGTCACCAAGGCAAACCTTGATCCCATGACCAAAATTTAAATGCCAGAGGACAATGTCCTTGAAAAAAAAAAAAAAAGATATGGAACACCATTTTGTATTTTATTAATGGAAAGTTCCATCTATTACATTTATGGGAGCTGTATATTGTTTTTCAAGGACAGAGAAACATCAAATGTGATGTTCAGTTAAAACAGGAATATGCAACTACATAATAACTGAGCACATTGAGAGCAAAGACTCTCAAATATTCACATAATTCGTATATTCAGCTGGGTTTATCATGTGGCTGCCAAGGCTTCTTGTATGATTGTGAGACATGATATGCGTGTATAATTGATTAATCTGGCCTTGTTTGTACGAAATGAAAATTATGTTTCATTGCATTGGAATTAAAGAGGCCATGTTTCATAGAGCAGGAACGAAGCTTCATATACATCAAAAATGAAACTGCCAGATCAGGCAGCTTTCCTACCTCCCCTGTTTTCCATTAGAAAAGTTAGATGGTTTAAACAACAGATGAAACAAATGTCATTTTAAAAACAACTGAGCATAACTGAAGGCACGAAACAAGAATGCACTGCAAAAAAATAATTTACTTGTCTAATACTGAACAAAACTCAACACGTTTTATAATCCTAAATATCACCACAAGATGAATTAATAACTAAAAAATAATTAATACATTAATAACATCCAAATTAATAACTCCAATCAATCTTGGCTGCATGATTGTTATATCATAGCAAAGTGTAAAATACATTTTCACACAGTTCTTAATATACTGTTGGATATATAGTATATTTAACTTTATCTGCATATCAAAGCTATATATTCTATATAGAAAATCTTAACTGCATGATTGTTTATATCGTCACAAAATGTAAACTACTGTATATTATTGCACAGCTCTTTATATAAAGTTGGAAATGTAAGTATGTCCAAATGTATCTGTATACAGTATACTTATACAGTATGCATATAGCGATATGCAATATATAGTGTATTTCAACTGCTTGATTGCTTGTATCGTCGCAAAATATAAGCTATAAGATATTATCACCCAGCTCTAATCTGCTAAATGTGACTATATAGCATGAAGATTTTAAGATATTGTGAACATTAACATCATGATTTTTTGTGAAGTGGCTTTGAAACAATGTATATTATGAAAAGCGATAATTTTTACTGGACAATTTTTGCAGTTTGCCAAAAAGCAAAGCAAAACAAAACAAACAAACTAAATTTTAAGAAGTTGCTATGTAAGGACTATAATTACCATAAAATACTGATTAAAGGGGTCATATGACGTTGCTAAAAGGAACATTATTTTGTGTATTTGGTGTAATGCAATGTGTTTATGCGGTTTAAAACACATTATTTTCCACATAATGTACATTATTGTTGCTCCTCAATGCCCCGCCTTTCTGAAACGTGTAGATTTTTACAAAGCTCATCGTTTGTTTTATTTCAGTTTGGTGTGCACAAAGCTTGCAGTCAAAAATAAGAACATCATTTTCAGTTACATTTCCAAGTTGAGTTAACTTAAATATATAAGTACACTTGAAATGAATACCAAGTTAAGTGAACATAATGGTTTAAGTACATTAAATAAGCGCCAAGTTTGGTGAACTTAACAATATACAGTAAATATAGTCTACAAAACAGCCAAGTTTAATTAACTTAAATATGCAAGTTTTGGGAAACTCCATTACTCAATTAAAATGAGGCAACGAGTTTACTCAATCAATTTAATTCAGTCAACTTATTAGGGTTTTCAGTGTGTGTAAATATTCAAATGCAATCCCCTTTGTAATCGTTAACATTTTCATAAGTAACTGTAATTTAACTTCACATTTTTTCTTAGTAACTGTGACTGATTTCAGTTACATTTATTTTGTAATTAAATTATGTAATGCCATTACATGTAACTAGTTACTCCCCAACACTGACTATAGTTAATGTACACATGATTTTCTGTGAAGTAGGTCAACTATCAGTGTTCAACATCTGCAGATGGGCAATGATTTTCAGCAACTAGAATCAACTTGTCCAGACTGCAAATCAGGGTAAAAACTCTGTGTAAAAAAGGTTGTGTTTTCCTGCCTTTAGAAATATGTCTTTTAGAAGTAGATGGTGTAGTTATCTAACCAGCAAGATCACGTCACCAAGGCAAACCTTGATCCCATGACCAAAATTTAAATGCCAGAGGACAATGTCCTTGTTACAAAGCTCATCGTTCTGAAAAGCGAGGTGTATGCTGATTGGCCAGCTATCCAGTGCGTTGTGATTGGCCAAATTCCAAACACAACGGAAATGTTATGCCACTGTGATGCCGTGTCCCGAGGCGACGAGACAAAAACAATACAACTCATTATAAACGAGGCATCCAGTGGGGACAATTACTGATTATAATACTGTCTTTTTTATGTGTTGCGTTGCGTATCATGCTGTGTAAACATAAAACCATGTCTGCATTTGTGATCGGAGAAGCGACAAACAACAAGCGCTACTATACACTGCTCAAAACTCGCATTTGAATCATCAGTGGCAAATCCTTTAAATATGAAAACGTACTTACAAGCTGTGAGTCAGAAGCTCCAGACTGTCCTTGCAAAGTTGGAATTGCCCCACTTTATAGAAACAGACACCGGCATTGTAGGCTACTCTCACAGGAAACAGTCCTCGTCCTCCGTAAAATGCGCTGCACACATCTGAATATTTGGGTTGAACTGTTCTGGAACAGTGTTGTAAATACAACTTAACCACTGATTTCTAGTTGTGTCCTCTTTTGGAAGGCCAAACAAAGTAGTTTCGCTTTCACAACGAAACACACAGCATCTCCACAACATGGCAGCGTCGGCAACAGAGAGAATAAAAGTTACGCCTTCTTTCTTTGATTGAACATTTGGGCGGCATTATGCAAATCATCCCACATTGTGATGTAGACGTGGGGGCGTGTTAGAATGAGCCGTTTTAGGTAGGCGTGGTTGACTCTTAACTTTTATAAAGAATATCTCTTTGGATTTGAGACTTTAGTCTTTGCAACTTTACAGATCTTCTTTATGCATCAAGAGCTTGTAACACTCCAAAGAGAAAGGAAAAATTGAAATCACATCATCTGACCCCTTTAAGAATTTTTTATTTTTTTTTGCAGTGTGCAGTTGAGCAGGTCAGTATCTGAATATGGTCCAAAGCAATCACAACACACTCAGTTAGTTTAACTATAGGGAACTCTGAGATTACTGGTAAGTCACAAACATAATTTAAACAAATACATCTAATGATGTGCTCCTTTAAAATAAGAAAGTCAGAATTTTTACCTGGGAAGGTCCAGTAAGACGTGAAAACAGACTGATCTCAGTGATCGGAGTGTGATTTCAAATAACAACCCCTATACACTATATACTATAAAATATTTTCAAGTTATAATTAAATGTAAATGTTTTCACATGATAAGTAAAACAATTATTGGGGTAACAAGAACATATTATTTCAGTTTGTGTACTTCAAAATTTCACATTTAATTCAATGTGTTACTTGCTGCTTCTGTGAAATTATTTGTGAAATTTGCTAGCAATTTTCAAAGGGAAATTGTGTCTACAACTAATTTTTCCCAGTGTAGCATTGGAAAAAATGAATGAATAAATGAATGAATGAATGAATTTTTTAAAAGTCTCCACTCTGAATCGTTTTTGTTTAATCCTCAGTACCCCCTGAAAATAACAGCTATTTCTCCATTTCATTACCCAATAATGTCCTAAGGATAGCCATAAGACACAAGTGTGTCTTTGTACCCATGTTCCCGAGTCTTTATCTTATGACTCTTAGATGAAAAGCAGCCTTGTGCATGACCCATGAGGCTGAGGTGTGGATTTAGAGAAGCAACCCGGTCTTTGACAGCTAGCTGCGGCATCGACCGTGGTAAAGGGGAGAGCAAGAGGACGACGGTCAACACACCCAGAACCAATTAAGGCAGCCTCTGAATGTAGTCAATGCTGTAACTGCAGCGCCTTTCAGAAGTCATTTGATATAGTTAACCAAACATACATGAAATGTTCTTCTCACATGACAGTGTGTAGGCAGAGTTTTTTTTTTTGTTTTTTTTTAAAGGTACACTGCGGCAGAATAACCCGCAGCAGACCTTAGTACACACATTTGTTGAAAAACCAATGAGCATTGACTGTAAGCACAATGTGGTGCTGGGAAATCTTACATTGACTTGCTATTATTTGTTTTAGGGAAATTAAACTTTGTTCACACTAATTGCTAAGTGCGGTAGTTGAAAACTGTGGTACTCATGATCCTGGAAATACACTTCAAAAACAATAATAATAATTTGCAGAATACATTAGCGTACCTTTATACTAGTGATTTTATAATTTATGTAGAATAAAAAAGTATGCATGTATTAGGTTTCAATGTTAAAAAAACTAGTGTTAGAAAATATTTTTGTATAATAAAAACTATTTTACTTCCCTTCAGAAATGCTGAAAGAACAGACACTGAAAGACAGCGCTCATTCAGACACACAAAGCACTGAATGATGACAGAGAAATGTAATCTGTAAGCTATTATACTTCACTAGACATAAAAAAAGCTGAAGCTATGTGAATGTATTATAACATATTTACATGATGCGTGGCATAAATTTAAATAAAAAATTGTTAAAAGATGAATCATGTTTCTAATTCGAAAACATCACTTTAGAACTAGTAACGAAGGAAAAAAAAGCTCTCTCTATTATATGTAGAGTATTCTGAGAGAGAGTTTGACTGAGCGAGTGTGATTACCTGCATCTGATACAGCATTCATTCTTCAGCTCAATCTCATATGCACAATAAAACAATTTGAATGTCCGCTGAGGAAAGCAACATCTTTGTCGTACTGTAGGGTGGTTTCGGATGACAGCGCTGCTTAGTGCATTTGTTAACTGCGAATGACAAGCTGTTGTTGAAAGTAAAAATTACTTCCGTTTCAGTCTCTTTCAATATAAAAGTCTTTACTGCTGACTCGTAAAACAGTCTCTTGTTGCTAATGGCGGAACAATGTCACAAATATCACCATCACGAGGACACGCACACACACACACACACACACACACACTCTCTATTTCAAATAACAACCCCTATACACTATATACTATAAAATATTTTCAAGTTATAATTAAATGTAAATGTTTTCACATGATAAGTAAAACAATTATTGGGGTAACAAGAACATATTATTTCAGTTTGTGTACTTTGAAATTTCACATTTAATTCAATGTGTTACTTGCTGCTTCTGTGAAATTATTTGTGAAATTTGCTAGCAATTTTCAAAGGGAAATTGTGTCTACAACTAATTTTTCCCAGTGTAGCATTGGAAAAAATGAATGAATAAATGAATGAATGAATGAATTTTTTAAAAGTCTCCACTCTGAATCGTTTTTGTTTAATCCTCAGTACCCCCTGAAAATAACAGCTATTTCTCCATTTCATTACCCAATAATGTCCTAAGGATAGCCATAAGACACAAGTGTGTCTTTGTACCCATGTTCCCGAGTCTTTATCTTATGACTCTTAGATGAAAAGCAGCCTTGTGCATGACCCATGAGGCTGAGGTGTGGATTTAGAGAAGCAACCCGGTCTTTGACAGCTAGCTGCGGCATCGACCGTGGTAAAGGGGAGAGCAAGAGGACGACGGTCAACACACCCAGAACCAATTAAGGCAGCCTCTGAATGTAGTCAATGCTGTAACTGCAGCGCCTTTCAGAAGTCATTTGATATAGTTAACCAAACATACATGAAATGTTCTTCTCACATGACAGTGTGTAGGCAGAGTTTTTTTTTTTGTTTTTTTTTAAAGGTACACTGCGGCAGAATAACCCGCAGCAGACCTTAGTACACACATTTGTTGAAAAACCAATGAGCATTGACTGTAAGCACAATGTGGTGCTGGGAAATCTTACATTGACTTGCTATTATTTGTTTTAGGGAAATTAAACTTTGTTCACACTAATTGCTAAGTGCGGTAGTTGAAAACTGTGGTACTCATGATCCTGGAAATACACTTCAAAAACAATAATAATAATTTGCAGAATACATTAGCGTACCTTTATACTAGTGATTTTATAATTTATGTAGAATAAAAAAGTATGCATGTATTAGGTTTCAATGTTAAAAAAACTAGTGTTAGAAAATATTTTTGTATAATAAAAACTATTTTACTTCCCTTCAGAAATGCTGAAAGAACAGACACTGAAAGACAGCGCTCATTCAGACACACAAAGCACTGAATGATGACAGAGAAATGTAATCTGTAAGCTATTATACTTCACTAGACATAAAAAAAGCTGAAGCTATGTGAATGTATTATAACATATTTACATGATGCGTGGCATAAATTTAAATAAAAAATTGTTAAAAGATGAATCATGTTTCTAATTCGAAAACATCACTTTAGAACTAGTAACGAAGGAAAAAAAAGCTCTCTCTATTATATGTAGAGTATTCTGAGAGAGAGTTTGACTGAGCGAGTGTGATTACCTGCATCTGATACAGCATTCATTCTTCAGCTCAATCTCATATGCACAATAAAACAATTTGAATGTCCGCTGAGGAAAGCAACATCTTTGTCGTACTGTAGGGTGGTTTCGGATGACAGCGCTGCTTAGTGCATTTGTTAACTGCGAATGACAAGCTGTTGTTGAAAGTAAAAATTACTTCCGTTTCAGTCTCTTTCAATATAAAAGTCTTTACTGCTGACTCGTAAAACAGTCTCTTGTTGCTAATGGCGGAACAATGTCACAAATATCACCATCACGAGGACACGCACACACACACACACACACACACACACAATGTTTCCCCAATATTAAATACTACTAATACAACAACAATAGTCATCATAAAAGTTGCTAGACAATTCAGTCAAAAGTACAAAGTCAGCACTCTGAAATACAGCATTAAAGTTACATAAAATATACCATGATGAGATTTTGCCCTCAGCCAAAACTATTTGCTCTGGAACAAATAATAGATTAATGAAACCAAAGACTGCCCATTAGAATTACCCAAAACGAATTATATCTCTTAACCACTATAGAGACATCAGAGCCAGCAGCACATTCCAGAAAATCTGGCCGCGGTGAGGCTGCTCTGAAGGCGGTTCATGAGCACTGAATGGCCGCTGATGCCCTTGAGCTCACATTTCCGAAAGTCTTGAAGCAAATTTTCGAGTAGACATTATCTTTATTAACAAACCGCATATTTGAAGTCTAAACAAGTACATTCTAAAAAACTCTTAAAACTACATTCCGTCATTAATTTTAAATTTTAGTGGATTTGGGTGTCCGCCATGACACTTGCTGTGAGAAATATGGGAAGCAGATTGATACAAACGGTGGAAGGGCATTCCTGTAGCGACACCAGTACAATATCTCACGGTTCTCAACCAATCAGATTTGAGAACCAGAACGAACCGTTATATATATTATATATATATATATATACATACATTATATGTATATACATAATGCATTTTCTATGTATAGTTAAAAAATAAATACAAATAATAAATCTTACTATTACTATTTTTACACTGTTGCAATTGGGCTGATTGGCTGGTCAAATTTATACATTTGAAGAGGTTTAATTATTAAAGATACTTTTTTTCAACCTGCTTGGGATGTTTGAATGGGCATGACTTTTTTTGTATTTAAGTTGCTTAATCCCCTTCAAAGTCATGGCAGGTGTGAGATGTTGATGATCCCAAGGTTAAAAGATATTAACCCATGATAAAGTGTAGTATGAGTTTTAGAAAATTTTGAAACTGTGAAAGTTTGTAGTACACATATTCTTTTCCTGTCTCTCTCTCTCTCTCTCTCTCTCTTCCATTCTCTCTAGTGTCTCATTTGTCTGTATCTCTCGTCTCTACTTACCTTGAGCGTGGAAAAGGTCACCCCACTCCTCTAAGCGTGTTGCAGGCCACATTCACAGGGAATTAATGGTTTGTGCCAGCGATTGCCGCCGCTCCCTCCCCAGTGTAATATTTTTGGTTTACTTAAAGTACACATTTATTGAAGGAATGTATAAATATGGATTCCTGACAGGCACTTAGTTTGATGCATTTGGATATCAGGCCCTTTTTTGGGCTTCATTGCTCAAGTAAAGTATTTCAGAGGCAACACATGTATAATAGACAAAGAGCTTCAGCTTTCAGCATGGTAAGAGTGCCTTGTGATCTGCTGGGTGCAGTTCTGAGCGCTGACTGATGTTCTTTCGCTCAGAATGGGGGCCGCTGAGGGAAATCATTGGTGCATCCTTGCTGGGTGAATACACTCATACAACTCTCGGATTATGGTTGAAATGATTCGCCTAGCCACACCAGTGACTAGCGAAAATAATCCACTCAGCATGTCCTTTCAATAACCTGAACAACATGTAATATTTCACATAATTACAATGTGGTCAAACATACTGTTACGGACCATTAGTCTTAATTTCTTTAAACGGAAGTGTCAAAACTGATTCTGGAAAATAAATTCTAGCCCCACAGTATGTTCTATATCCTGATGACCATCCTTTTGCATTTTAGCGCATGCTAGCTCATGATTCATTACCATCTGCTCAATGTGGCCTTGACTGTCCGATTGTTACATTAGAACCCCACAGTCGCCTCAACTGGCTCTATTAATCAAACTGACTGCTCTGGAGCCCCTTAAACATTTATAATTTGTGCTTTAATGCAGAT
This sequence comes from Sinocyclocheilus grahami, assembly GCF_001515645.1. NCBI lineage: Eukaryota > Metazoa > Chordata > Actinopteri > Cypriniformes > Cyprinidae > Sinocyclocheilus > Sinocyclocheilus grahami. Next base: position 647,185 of record NW_015506257.1, on the reverse strand, counting down.
GAAAAGACACAGTCTGGTTACAAGCTGTTACAGAGAGAAAAGCATAAGCATTGTTTGTTTAAACCCACATTAGAAATACTAAAATCTGACATTTTATTTGACAGAGCGCATTCAAAATGAGTTGTTATTTATTCACCTCTGTGATCTGATGTGCTCCTCTGTGTTCTGTCAGAAACACTCAGTTTCATTCTAACAAATGCAAAAGGTTTAAATACTAATTTGGCTTCACTAAGATTATTGTGATTGTTTTGAACAGCTCTTAGGGCTCTTTCAGATTTTCAGATGTGCTATGTTTATGCTGTGAGCCTGACATACTTCAAGCCAAGAGGCAGAGACAGTTCTCTGAAGCACCCCACACACACACACGCGTGCACACACACACACACATACGTCCTTGCCGAACTCTATTCTTACAAATGTGATGTGGCCAGAATAGCTCTAATGAATTGACCAAATAATTCACAACATGACATGAGACACTGCTGTGTTCTCTACCTGATTCTCAGCTCTCATCTAAATGTCCCTGACCTTTCTATCCAACCACTTGGATGTACTGTTTACCACATTGACAGCACAATTTATCTCCAGCGAAGCCAAATTAATTGAAGTGGTGTTGATCAGTAAATTATGTCTCTCTGATGTCCGAATGCTGTTTATCTGACATGAAGAACCTGATTATTCAATCTCACCAGTTCTGCTAGTGAGGAAGATTTCTGTTTTCAGCTTTTGTTTTCTTTAACAAGCCATTCAGAACCTGCAAATGCTGTTTGCTGTACTACTGTTTCAGTTTGTCACATACTACATAGGGCTGCAGTAGGTCGTATATTAATTATTCACAGTGTGTATATATATATATATATATATCATTCATTCATATGGGGTATGAATGACTGAAACGCTTTTGTCCGTGTTCACTCCGTCTCGAATCGCGCTCACGGAAAGCGCTTGAGAAACAGTGTCTCTTCCGCGGCTCATTACGCTTTCAACTCGTGTTTTTTGTCTCGAGCAAGACACTGTATGACATTCACATTACATGATTTGACTGATTTTTACGTAGAAAGGGCGACAGCGCACCGTATTAAAATAAATGAACATGTTTACATAACCGCTGGCCAAATTAAAAAACAAAACTAAAATTAAATCATCTTTGAGAGCAAAGGGGCCCCCTGGTGTTTCGGGGGCCCTATGCAGCTTGCTTACTTTGCATATAGGGAGGATAAGCTCTATCGGATGCTATACATATATATCAGAGGTTGCGTTAAAAATTCGTAAAATGTCGTAAAAATTATGTCATAATCTATTACTTCCTGTCATTTTAATTTTCATATTTTAATTATAATAACACATGTAATTGCTTTTATTTTTGTTCACATTTTCATTTTTAATAATAAACCTACAGGACAAGCATATAGACTTATGAAGTTATTTATTTATGAAGAGAACAGATGAACTCGAGACGCGTGTGTCACTTTTCATATTCAACACACACCTTGCAGTAACAGCGAGAGGCAACTAAAAACAACGAAATATGCTAGGGCTGGGTAAATAAAATAAAATAAAAATATAGATTTCTCGATTTTAATAGATTCTCATTTTTATGAACCAATATCGATTCTTAAATCCCAATCGATTCTGTTTTCAGTTGATGAATGAACCATACATATAAGTGCGCCTCCCATCCAAAAAATAAAGTGAATGTGTCACTCAAAGTTGTTCAAGGTAGTCCTAAAGATTCATTCAGCATGTAGCTGAATATTGCCATTTAGTACAATACAATTAAAATATTTTCTACTCTTTGGGCTCACTAAGATTTTCATTTTGAAAGAAATTAATAATTTTATTCAGCAATGATGCATTAAATTGATCAAAACTGACATTAAAGACCATTAAAAATGTTTCTTAAGATTTTTTTTCAGAACCAAATAGATAAATGCTGTTCTATTGAACTTTATATTCATCAAAGATTCCTGAAAAAAATAAAATAAAATACCGCAGCAAAATATTACATATAATACACAAAAATATTTAGCGGCACAACTGTTTTATTTGATGATAATAATAAGAAATGTTTCTTGAGCAGCAAATCATCATATGATTTCTGAAGGATCACGTGACACTTTTGGAGTAATGATGCTGAAAATTCATCTTTGCAGCACAGGAATAAATGACATTTTAAAATATATTAATGTAGCGTCTGGACCAATCAGACACACCATTTTTCATTTGATTTAACACATCAATTATTCATTAGATTAACAAACGTTCACAGACCCCTCACCCAATAAACATACTGGGTGCCAAGTTGTCTGTGAACAAGGCCCAGGACCCTGGTTACCATGGCAACCCTGACACCAGATACATTTACGACCTAATGGAAGACTAGTTTAAGTGTTTATGTAGTTAATAAAGTCTTACTTGTATCACACTTGACGTTGTTCATTGTTTGCTCATAACTGGAGTCCCTAATCATGCAGATGTATGCTACAAGCTCTGTGTAGAGTAAGAAAGTTATTTGTACAGTAAGAAAGTTATTTCCTTTAACCAGGAAATTAACGTTCTTAGAATTGACAGACAGTTGACCCTGAGAGGTCAGCTAAATATCTACAGCGGATCTAAATATGTATAATTAATTATAACTAGTTATGATTAATTATTCATATTTCCCCATGAGCTGATTCGCTACATTAAAATAGAAAAGAGTTTAAATTGTTTTATATAATTTGACAATATTACTATTGTATACAAATATCACTATTTGTACTGTATTTTGATCAAAATAATGCAGCTTTGTTAAGCATAGGATAATTAATAAAAGATTTACAAAACATTACAAATATTCACAGACTTTTAAATAATAGATTAAATTTCCATTTTATCAGCTGAAAACACAAATAAAATCAATATACCTGATTACAGTAGCTATTGGGCTACAATTTTAAACCATTTCAGAAGAAATATGTAATTACCAATATATGTATCAAAAGGCTGATAACTGTTTTGCATGCATGAATCAGCAGTCATATAGACAGTATTTGAACCATCATTTATATAGAAGATTATTACTGATTTTGACAAATATGTTTTTTAGAAAAACTCCGGCATTGGGCCTGTTAGGACATAATATCGTACTTTCCTTTTAAATAAAATATTTAACAATAGGTTGCATAAACAAAGCCATGGAGAAACAGAGGAAGATGGGTTTTCTGGCATATACTGCTTTTGTATTTACTGGGTTTATTGATTTAGTTATTTGATATAGTGACCTACTCATGCAACCCTTCTAGCAGAATGGAAAAAGTAATAAACAGATTTAATGTAGATGAATTTGTTAGAACAAACTTAAAATAGACTTTTAAAAGTAGCCATTATGGAGAGGATTAGAGGGTGAAGAGGTTGTTGATGTGTGTAGGCCTACTTAAAAGTGTGCTAATGTTGATGTTACACTTCAACATTTAATACTTGAAATACTGTGGCAATTTCAGAGGCTCAGTTCATCATTAGCCTCAGATTTTCTCCTTTTCAACTGTTTTTAGTTGTATGAATGCAGTGTACTGTCATTAATCTTTAAATGCATGTAAGAATACACTTCTCGCGCCCATCAGAAAATGCATAGTTCATGGTCTAGCTATTTTATGGGTCAGTGTTAATGGAACCGCTGGCAGAATCACAGATCCGTGAGTCATATGGCCACTCTGAACAAACATGTTTACGGCTTCGTTGCCGCTTCCAGTTTGCGCTAATGCTGCCGTCCGTGCTCCAGGTTTGATGTCACAAGGGGAGCATGTCTCTGATTGAGAGATGGTGTAATTGAAATGTGATTGTTTCCGTCCTTTCTTCTCTCCTGAATCTCAGGAGAGTTCAGAACGTTTTACCGTGTCGTGTTGTAAAGCTCGCTCTGCGTGTCGCCCGGTTTCACAGTTCTGAATATAATCAATGCTAATGTGACTACCGATGTGGCTCGCAGGCTGTGATGAGTCATAGAAAATAAAGACCAGACCTGTTCACGCAGAGGTTTCAGTTGCCTTTCACATTAGCATCTAACAGTTGTTTCGACTCCTTTAAAGTGACAATAGTGCTGTTTCAATATACAGTTAATCCATATAAATTGGTGTCAAAAAGTGGCTCAATTTACCTGCATTTATAATATTTTCTCTTGCATTATTATAAAGGTTGACTCTTATCTCTACTCAGGAGTGAAAATGACCATACATGAGATATATTTAAACCTCAGCACACATTTAAATTTATAAGCCTCCTGATTTTTGTTTCTTGTCGTGTTTCACGAGACGTCCTCATTAATTCTGCCCAAAGTGTGTTGGTTATTCGAAGGACTTTTTTCCCCCGATATAATTTAGTTTAAAAGAGAGACCACACTGGATCAATAGAGGCCGAGTCAATGATGGATGGTACACCATTTATTAATTTCACCTCTGGACAAATTAAAACCACACTGGGTTCTTAAACATGGAGCATATGAGCAGACATAGTTGGCTGGGTTTTGACTTTGCATATAATCACATTTATTTTGTAGGTTGGATAAAATGTTATGTTTATTTATCTATTGTCACTAACTTTAGCTAATATTTAATTTTTAGACCCCCCCCCAGTCAGAGGCATCATTTTAACCAATCAGCCACTGTAAACAGGTTTTTTACAGGTTATTGACTGTTTCTTTGTCTTTTCAGCAGTGTAGAGTAATTTATTACTAGCTACTAATTACATCTTCAACAGAGTAAACGATTACTGTGCTCATTATTCTCTTTAAATTGTATTTCAAACTGCATAAATTATTCTTGAACTGATCAAAGTATTTAAAGGGACAACGTTACATTAAAAACATAAATTTTAACATGAGATGTTTATAAACTGATGTTAAATTCACCATTGTTTTTTATAGAATTGTTCTACAGTCTCCTATTTAATGGAATTACACCATACGCAACTAATAAATTACAGAAAAAAAGAGTAATTCCTTACTTTACTTTTTCAAGGGAAAAGTAATTAAATACAGTAATTAATTACTTGGTAATGCATGACACCCAGTACTAGTTTTCAGATGGAAAACTGTGCATTACGTTAAAAGGTTTGGGGTTGGTAAGATTTTTAAATGTTTATGAAAGTCTCGTATGCTCACCAAGGCTGCATTTATGTGATTAAAAATACAGTAAAAAAAAAAAAAAAGTAATGGTGATTTTCACAGCTCGGTTTATATTTAACATACTTTATTTCCAAGTTAGTGGGTTTAAAGTCAACATGATAGAGCATTCACTACCGATGCACAGACGAACTGTTCACAGAAAATAATAATAATAATAAATTCAAAAGAAAGTAAGCAGAGAATCATTTTAAATCATTTTGATTTAATGTTGACTTACCTGTATTTACAGCAACAATAACTACAGAGACAAATGGGGAAAACCCACGTGGCACCGAATAAGAAGCAATGACCTACTGGTTTGCTTTTGAGTATTGATAAATACAGTAAGCGAGACAGCGACAGAGACAGCGACAGAGACAGCCCGGGAGACGGGGACAGAGCTGATGGATGCTGAGGTGCGTAAGTAGGGTAGGTCAAACTTGAAGCCGAGGACAAGTCCAACTTTCCCAGGCCCTGCCGCTCAGATGAACTCATTAGAAGTTAATTAATCACATGCATCGATCCATTGTCACTTTCCTCTGTGGCTGCCTGAGAGAGAGACGGGGCTCAGGTTCTGCAGAAAAAGCTCTCTGTGTAAACATCCGCATCCTTTAGGAGCGGTTTCTGCTGAGGCGCCAAATCCACACCTGAAATATGAGCAGGTTATCGGCTTAACAGGTTGGAATATGTCCTCTTTATACTTACGATCGCTATAGATCTATCTTCATGCGTGAAGGAAATGCATACACTTATACTCCCCTCCTCCAGCTAAAATCCATTCAGCTGAAGTGTATAAATGTGACAATACTAAAACTCTGCAAAACTTGGGACTATATTTTATGATTACAGGTTGCTCCAAAAATTGTGCAGTTTAATGAACCAGCGTTGCCAGAATGAAGCCAGCAGCTCATGATGAAGGGACATGTTTGATGTTGTTTAACCTTTCATTTGTCTTTGTGAATGGTCGGCTTGTAAATAGATCCATTTATTAAAAATGTACTTGAAATACATTCACTTTCCCTTATTTCTGCACCACCAGATAGAATTAAATTAACAATAGCTGTGTTCAACTTCAGATGGATTTAACCAATCGGCAAGATTTGCAGTTTGTAGTCAGCGAATAAGTTGAAAACGGAGACGTAACATCTGACACTTTCTGCTTCCAGTAGTGATGCTTGCACAGTGTTTGCATACTTTATCACAGATGCAGTGAATTAGATGCAATATTTGTCAAATACACAGACGTTTCAGACGAAGCAACAGAAACACTTTACATGCAATACTTTATGTACTGCTTAATACAAGAATACAGTTCAACATAAGCCAATACTATTTAAATACTAACAAAGTGGGATCTTCATTTTTATATTTTTGGGGTCATATCAGTTTTATTTGGACAAACCTGACAGAACGAGCCAGCTGACTGCTCTTGAATCACTCTCGCAGTACTTTTTTATGGCATACAAAAATTTTAACCAGCATGTACTGCTTCAAGTCAGATACTGAACGGTCTGCGCTGCATGAAGTCGAACACACCTAATGACTGTTTTCAAAAAGGTTTCCCTTGTCTGTCATTGGTCATTCAAGCAGATAGTCCCACCCTGAACTCACCTCATTGGTTGAGACCATGTTTTACTGGACTGGATGGGATTAAGGTCTATAATGCCTGGAGAGAGATTCCCGGTCATCTCGATGCCATCCTGACCTTTGACTCCCTAGTTGGGAAGTTTCAACAGAGTAGTGCTTTGTTAGTGTCACAGAACCACATATACTAATGCAAATTATGGGACATATATACTGTATGCACACACAATTTTCAAACTGCGTATAGAAAAATGTAGAAGATTGCTTGCTCTACAATTTTTTTGTTAAGAAGACATCAAGTCAAGTCAAGTCTGCTTTATTGTCAATTCTTCCACATGTACAGGACATACACACAGAGAATTGAAATTGCGTTACTCTCAGACCCTTGGGTGCATACAGATAACATAAATACAGATTAAATACAAAATACAAAATACAACTATACAAATATACAAATAAGGTCAAATGTAAAAATATATATATAAAGCACAAGGCATATGGCAGCTAGAGTGCAAACCAGTAAAGTAAACAACAGTGCAGAAATAGTGATTGTAGTGCAAAAAAATGATTTGTAGTGCAAAAGAGCTTATAGCTTGTAGTGCAAAAGACATGCACAGAAACTAAGAAGGAAACACATTAGCTGTATCCCAATTCAGAAGCTGCATCTTCAAAGGCTGCATTCTAAGACCAAATATGTTACAACAGCGTGACAGAAGATGTGTCTTTCATTGATTCGCTGGTGATTTTCTTTTCTTTTTTTTTGAGAGAAAATGCCGGACTACACTTTTTAATGTAAGTATTGTGTTTCAACTTTCTCGAATATCTAATGAAACAAATATAACAAAAAAATTTTGAATCTCAGGTCCTTAGAGAGGCTTTAAAAAAATAGACTTTTAGCTAATATAGTATACCATACATACATATACACACCTATAAAAGGACACTAAATAATTATTAACTATATTTCCAACCCTACCATCATATAGGTAAACAATTAAAACAATAATTTAATAAATCTAAATATGCGTACAGCTCTGAATTGTTTTAAGCCAGTGCTTAACCATTATTATAAAATACTTTATGTACTGCTTTAATTTCAATTGGTAACATGTTCCAGAGTTGGAAGCCCTTTACAGAAGAAACTCTTTGTCCTTGTGTGGTTCTGCAAAAGTCAATTCTACTGAACCTGTTGGTTTGACTATTATCATCATGTCTCTTTATCAGGTTACATAGAACCAGTTGTACCTTACTGTGCAAACATTTAAAAATCTATTTTCTAAAAAAAATTCAAATTTCTTACTAAGATGCAATTTTATAAATAGGTTATACTTTTTATTATGTATAAATAAACTAAGGTGAACATATTTAGATAAGTCACATGACTTTGTCTCAACAAGTCATGTGACTGAATAATTTGCTCAGAGAAGAAGATATCATCAGACTAATATCATTGCACAGCATCTCAAATGTTCCTCTGGTGATTCTGAAACGCCAAAGCTTTTCTGGCAGCTAATGTTTACACTTTCCAGGAGAATATATACGAATGGTTTGCTCATTTGCGTATTCAGTTGGGGGAAAAGAAAGTGTTTTACCATTGGGAAAAAAATGTTTTTTAAGAACTAGGCCAGGATTCATTATGTCTCATGTTCCGTAACATTTGTGAAAAGTATGTTTTATTTTAGTAACTGTGGAATCGGGGTGGCAACACAGGTGTTAAATATGCAACGTTTGAGCATGTGCAGTATTTACCTCAGCCTGCTGCAGATACCATTTCACCTAGGACTGAAACATGAGTGGTTGGCTATTTTTGAGACATTCAACCAGATTGTTGTCAGTGAGATTCTTACTTTAGGTGTCATCTATGGAAAGCAATTTTTCACAATATCACCACTGGAGGTGTAAAATGCTTTGTTTTTACTCACACTTCTGAAGAACATGCTCAAAGGTTATGCTGTTTGAAATGTATAGCGCATGTAAATATTTTTAAATAAAGTACCTTTCATAAAACTCATTATCACCCTTACACATTTATTTTTAATACCACATTCACATAAAATGTCTCTATCTCTGAATCTATAATGCCACGATAATATTCTATAAGCATTCTGTTCTTTTTGGCGTGTTCATTCTCTTGCTGTATTTTAAATGGGAAGTCAGTATCAAATGAATAGTGGCCACAGAAATTTTTTGAACATTTGAGTCACATTTAATAACGTCTGAATGGATTTTGTTATATAATACAAAGACATTCATACATTTTAAGTGTAGCTTATGTTTCCAAATACTATTTCAGATGTATTAGACGGCCATAAAATATGTGTTTGTGTTGGTAATCAAATGCAGTGGCCACGTGTAATGAAATTCTGAAGAGTACAGTAAAAATACTGTGTGATGACAAATGCTCTCTGTTCACACTGGAATAAAATGAAGCCTACAAACCCTGTTATTTAAGTTTATCACATAAAAAAACAACACCACGTAACTTCTGAAGTCTGTGTTTTAGAGTTAGCTGTGGATAAATTGATCAATATATTGATTTTGGCCCAGGCACCAACTTGTGGTGTGACATTGCATTGTTGCCGTGTGGCAGAGGATACAGTATGCTGTAAAGATACTGACTGATCATAGATTGACCTAAATACATGGAACCTGATTTATTTATTTATTTATTGTCATAAACAAATAATGAACACTTATACATAAGTTATTTTGAATTTTCTGTTCATCAGGGAATCCTGAAAATTCTGAGCAGCAAAAACTTTTCTCAAAATTGATAATAATAAGAATCATTATTAATAACTGAGCACAGATACTAATTAAATAATAATAATAATAATATCATTATAATCCTATAATAAATATAATAAATAATATGATCTTGAAAAATTACCCATTTCTACAAAAATATTAAGAAGCAAAAATACGATAACTGTATTCAGCAGTGATAATAATAATAAGAACCTTTATTAATAATTGAGCACCAATCATAATAAATCAAAATAAATAATATAATCATTATTAGTAGTAATAATTATTGTTTAGAATTAATTATAATAAATAATATATATTTATTATAACTAATGGCAATAAAAATAACCATTATTACCATTAATAATAATAATATAATAGATCATTTTAAGCAGCTAAACTCCAGGAAAGTTTTCAGTCCAATGATCCAGTAAGCGAATGCATTCAAGCAATCCATCCAAAACAGCGCTAATATAAAGGAAACCAGGCTGATTACATCAGAGATTGCAGAGAGAACAGAGACTTGTGTTGCGTTTTCAGTGAATTATTCATTCCAGTGTGTTTAAAACACGAGCTTCGTCATTGTCACGAATCCGGTCCACGAACTTTCCTATTCATTGACTCTCGCACTACACACTCAGCACGAATTGCACACACCTGTTTACACTGATTGCACCCAGCTGTTTCATATCACTCCCTCACTATTTAACACTCACTCTGATCCCTTCCCTCTGCCGAGTATTGTTTCAGCGTTTATCACTCTCCTAGAGATAGCTACCTTACGGAGCCCTAGTCATTGCCTTAGCCCTAGTCATTTGCCTTAGCCCTAGTCATTTGCCTTAGTCATTAGCCTTAGCCCTAGTCTTAGCCTTAGCCCTAGCCCTAGCCCTAGCCTAGCTGTTTTCCCGGTTTCTGATCTTCGCCTGGTTTCCTGGATTTCTCCCTTAGTCATGCCCCTTCTGACTCTGTCTGCCCATCGTCGACCCACGCTAGCCCTAGGACTGTTCTTGTGTCTTGCCCACCATATACCTGTCTGCCTCTGGTTGACCCTGCCTGCTTCATGACCACATCTCTGTCTTCTCCACAATAAAGCCTTGCAGATGGATCCGCACGTCTCACGTCTCGTCAGCTCTGTAACA
>NW_015506257.1:621682-636322 GCF_001515645.1 Sinocyclocheilus grahami | reverse complement strand
GTTCCGCCTCCACTCCACCGCCCTCCGGAATCGTAACGGGCTTTGGAAGACGCTAAGACGCTCCTTGGGGGGGGGCTCTGTCACGAATCCGGTCCACGAACTTTCCTATTCATTGACTCTCGCACTACACACTGTTGCACATCACCCCGGCCTACATTTCCCATCATGCATTGCACTGATTGCACTCAGCACGAATTGCACACACCTGTTTACACTGATTGCACCCAGCTGTTTCATATCACTCCCTCACTATTTAACACTCACTCTGATCCCTTCCCTCTGCCGAGTATTGTTTCAGCGTTTATCACTCTCCTAGAGATAGCTACCTTACGGAGCCCTTGTCATTGCCTTAGCCCTAGTCATTTGCCTTAGCCTTAGCCCTAGTCTTAGCCTTAGCCTTAGCCCTAGCCCTAGCCCTAGCCTAGCTGTTTTCCCGGTTTCTGATCTTCGCCTGGTTTCCTGGATTTCTCCCTTAGTCTTGCCCCTTCTGACTCTGTCTGCTCATCGTCGACCCACGCTAGCCCTAGGACTGTTCTTGTGTCTTGCCCACCATATACCTGTCTGCCTCTGTTTGACCCTGCCTGCTTCATGACCACGTCTCTGTCTTCTCCACAATAAAACCTTGCAGATGGATCCGCACGTCTCATGTCTCGGCAGCTCTGTAACAGTCATATTCTGTGATTGTCTCTAAAGAGCGCGAGCCCTCACATGTCACACGTGCTTTGTGAAGTACAGACCGAACGGATTGTCAACACATCCCACCGCTGTATGGCCAGATGAGACGCAGACTATGTTTTCTCGACTGGATAACCAGTCTTGTTAGTAAAGTTCTTGCAGATGGATCCGCACGTCTCATGTCTCGTCAGCTCTGTAACAGTCATATTCTGTGATTGTCTCTAAAGAGCGCGAGCCCTCACATGTCACACGTGCTTTGTGAAGTACAGACCGAACGGATTGTCAACACATCCCACCGCTGTATGGCCAGATGAGACGCAGACTATGTTTTCTCGACTGGATAACCAGTCTTGTTAGTAAAGTTGATGAAGACTGCAATCAAGGTAAAGACGATTGCGGTGGCGTACAGGAATCGTACAGTAAGCACGCGTGAGTCCGGTATAATAATGCGTGTATGAGTGCTCTTGACGCACTGATCGCACATTGTATTTATGCACAGGCACAGACATTTCCCTACATTTCACGTTGTTTCCACATATTCACGATAATGTTTTTATTTATCATGTTTATGTTGCTGTGTTTAGTTATACAGAATGGATCCGTGTACTGTAGTAGATAAATGCAGTCAGCAGGCGGTTGGTTTAGTTTTTTTTTTGGCATCTCCATGTGGTCCTGTTCGGTATCGCAACTTGGCTTCTCTAAAATGTAAAAAAGCTCTTTGGTGTTGCACTGTACACATACTATAAAATTCTGAATTTGTTTTCTTTCATATGTGCTTATGGGCTCCTTATATCTGTAACGAATCAGCTCATGTGAAATATGAATAATTAACCATAACTAGTTATAATTAATTATGAATATTTTAGATCCGCTGTAGATATTTAGCTGACCTCTCTGGGTCAGCTAACATGCTTGGATACAGCACTCTGTGAACAGCCAGCTTCTTTGGCAATGAATGTTTGTGGCTCCTTGTGAAGGGTGTCAATGATTGTCTTCTGGACAACTGTCAGATCAGCAGTCTTCCCCATGATTGTGTAGCCCAGTGAACCAAACTGAGAGACCATTTTGAAGGCTCAGGAAACCTTTGCAGGTGTTTTGAGTTGATTAGTTGATTGGCATGTCACCATATTCTAATTTGTTGAGATAGTGAATTGGTGGGTTTTTGTTAAATGTGAGCCAAAATCATCACAATTAAAAGAACCAAAGATTAAACTACTTTAGTCTGTGTGCATTTAATTTATTTAATACACGAGTTTCACAATTTAAGTTGAATTACTAAAATAAATGAACTTTTCCACGACATTCTAATTTATTGAGATGCACCTGTATAAAGGAAACCAGGCTGATTACATCAGAGATTGCAGAGAGAACAGACTCGCGTAGCGTTTTCAGTGAATTATTCATTCCAGTGTGTTTTGCTTTAAAACACGAGCTCTGTCATATTCTGTGATTGTCTCTGAAGAGCGCGAGGCCTCACACATCGTACTGTGTGAAGTACAGACTGAACGGATTGTCAACACATCCCACCGCTGTATGGCCAGATGAGACGCAAATTATGTTTTCTCGACTGGATAACCAGTCTCGCTAGTAAAGTTTTGATGGATGAAGATTGCAATCAAGTACAGTAATCACACGTGAGTCCGTTATATTAATGCGCGTATGAGTGCTCTTGATGCACTGATCGCACAGGCACAGACATCTCCATACGTTCACGTTGATTCCACACACATTCACGATAATGTTTTGATTTGTCATGTGTATGTTGCTGTGTTTAGTTATTCTGAATGGATCCATGTACTGTAGTAGATACAGTATATGCAGTCAGCAGGCGGTTGGTTTAGTTTTTTTTGGCATCTCCATGTGGTCCTGTTCAGTATCGCAACTTGACTTCTCTAAAATGTAAAAAAGCTCTTTGCTGTTGCACTGTACACATACTATACAATTTTTTTAATCTTTCATATGTGCTTATATGGGCTCCTTATATCAATTGGTTATTTGGTGTCCTTTTGGAATTTCTAAGTGTCCTTTTTGGAAAGACATCTACATTTTTCTTGAAGAAAGCTTGCAGAAAATACAGATTTTTGAGAATCACTCTTCAATCTTTTAGTTTACTTTGCTGGATATAGCAAATAATGACAAAATAAACATTTGAAACAAGATAAATGGTCTATGCTTAATTTCATGAAGTGTGCAATTAATCACGATTAATCACAGAAAAATGCTGTGATTAATTTGATTAAAAATTGTAATCTATTGACAGCTCTAATATATATATATATATATATATATATATATATATATATAAATATTTTATTTCAGTTAGTTGCCAGGGCAACACTTCTATTTTTTTATTATTATTATTATTATTTGTAAGACTATGAAGGTGTATTACAAGTGACAAAAGGATGTTTTTATGTTGAGTTTAAGGAATGGCCACAAGTGGAATGCATTAGCTGTCAACTGCTAGACTAATAGATTGTCCATTTTAACCTCCGTTCACACCCATTACAATAAATGGCACGTCAACAAAGCTGCTGGAGCATAATTAACTGAGTGAAGCACGCACAGGAGACAAAACGCATCCGCGGTGCCAGCGATACTTGACATTGGCGATATTGAGCTCTGTCCTGCAGGGTCGTGTGAATGAATTGAGCAGAGACTCTAGAGGCCGTGGAGTGGGCGAGCAGGAGTGTTCTGGCAGCTTCACACAGCTCTCAGGTGGCATTGATCTGCATGGCTTCCTCTCCACTCCCTCCTCCAGCGAAAAGACGCAGCGCCAGCACTCCCCTTTCATTCTGTCTTCTCCTCATGTTATCCGTCTTCATTAATAAGCCTCAGTCTGCTGAATGTAGGTTGGCGTGTTGTTTTCTTACAGCTGATAAAGTTGATGGTAAATATTTAAGCTTGTTACATACTTTCTAATTAATAGATGTATAATTGAGTGTTGTTCTGTTCTCTGCAGTATCCTGCAGTACGGAAGATACTTTGACAATTTAGTGCTTTCTACCCATGAGACTAAAGCCTTACAATCATTGATTATAGTAACCATAGTTTCCACAAAAATACCAGTTACAATGGTTACTTCATTAAAAATGTGGCACCTTTGTGTTTGGCAATGCAGTTGTGGAAAATGCATTATTTATTTGCTAGTTTGTTTGTTTAAATCCTCTTATGAACCTGTGTACATTTTTATCTACAGTGAAAATCAGAATATATATATATATATATATATATATATGTGTGTGTATATGTATATTTGTTTAACTCTCCATAAATATGCTATTTATTTATTGATGTATTTACTTACTAACTTATCTGCCTACCCGCCCTCTTATAAAACTAGGTAAAAGTTTACCTGCAATGAAAATCTTTGGAAACTCTGATTTGTCATCATGGGACAATAAAAATAATGTATACACACCAAGCTTTGCCACTATCCTTCAAACCAGGACCGTCCTTAGCTGACGTGTGACCGCAACAGTTGCACCCCCCTAAGGACGGCCCTGATTCAAACCAATAGGTTTTTATCAACCTTCAGCTTTTCCACCCTGAATTGTGTTTGGCTGCTTTTGTATTGGCGTTTGAATGGAAGTGCTGTGATTCGCAGTCTGTTGAGTGTTTTCCAGCTGCCGCTTGAGAGAGTTCAGCGCTGTAAGCTTACAGTCACTGATTCCACTGACCTTAAGAGAACAGCAGTGCTGATTCCCAGATTTTTGAGAATCACCCTTCAATCTTTTGGTTTACTTTGCTGCATAGCAAATGATGACAAAATAAACATTTGAAACAAGACAAATGGTCTATGCTTAATTTCATGAAGTGTGCAATTAATCACGATTAATCACAGAAAAAGGATGTAAAATTGATGAAAAAATTTAATCGATTGACAGCCCTAATATATATATATATATAATTACTTTTCTTGACACTATATTTGATTACAACAAATAAAAAGTTACTCAACAGAAAAGTTTCCAATTATAATTAATAATAATAAATGATTAATTACTAAGCAGTAATGAGTGCTAACAAATTAGCCTTGCCATAACAAGAATAAATTACATTTAAACAGAAAATAATTATTTTAAATGGTAAATAATATCTCACAATATTACTATTTTACGATTTATTTTTAGCGAATAAATGCAGATTAGGTTAGCATGAGGGACTTCTTCTTTCAAAAATATTAAAAAATATATATAATTATATATTAAATAATAATAACCTGGTCATTTAATATTCAGTCATGTATTTTCTTGTCACTATATTTGATTACAACATATCAAAAATTAATCTACTGACAAGTTTATTTTTAGTTTAAAAGGAGGCCCATCAGCTATTCAGATTCTAGAGATGAAAGAGCGTCTCACTAAAACTTCAGCATCACAGGAAAAGTGCCTGTGTATCAGCCTTCCGTTCAATTAGCAAACCCCTCTTTCCCACGGCTGATGCTTTAGGAATAAGCTAAAAGCCTTTTACTTCACCCGCTGAAGTCTCTCATGCATATGCTGAAGTATTTTAACAGTAGATTAATGCAGCGACGGTATGAGGACCTTGGATCTGTGCACTTGTGCGTGTGTATGTGTATACATCAGCAGAGGTCAGACCTGCCATTATACCAAATTATACATATTTTGTCAACTAATCAGTGGGGGCTTAGCAAGAAAAGAGTGAAAAATCAAGAGAAAGGAAGAGAGAGTCTCTGCTTACCCATAGATACAGTACACATGCTGTTCCCTTCTAAGGCAGCATATTTGGCACTAGTGGAGTTCCTTGGCTTACTTAGTAACCTAAGTATAGCATATAAAAGAATAGAACAGACACATCATACATTAAGAATTAAAAGTATATTTTATACACTTTTTGCTGCTTAATATTTTAGTGATGATACAGTACCATTCAAAGGTAAACTTCACTCCCCTGATCTCAAAAGTTGCACTAGCAACCGATGCTAGACGCTGTGGTCTTTAGCCTCCTTGCTAGTATAACTCCGTATAACTTCTTGCCACCTCCCATGCCGGCGACCCGGGTTCGAGTCCCGTTTGGAGCGGGTGCAAGTGGCCACATCAGCTGCCTCCCCCTAATTATCATCATCATCCCGTCTCTTAAATCCCTTACAATATATATATATAAATATATATGTATATATATATATATATATATATATATATATATATATATATATATATATATATATATATATACACACACACACCAGCTTTCAACACTGATAATAATCAGTTAGAAAAAAAATTATTGAGCAGCAAATAAGCATATTAGAATGACTTCTGAAGGATCATGTGACATTGAGGACTGGAGTATGATGCTGAAAATTCACCTTTGCAGCACAGGAATAAATATACCGTAATCATATAGAAAACAGTTATGTTTTTATGTTTTTTGACAATTTTTAATCAAATAAACACAGCCTTGCCAAGCAAGAGACTTCTTTCAAAAATTTACTAAAAACTTCCAAAAATATAATAATAATAATAATAATAGTAAAAATTGTATATATTAAATATCATAGTAAATGTAACATTATATTACAAATATGTATAACATTATAATATTTTAATATTAAAAATGTAAATAAATAAAATACAAAATAAAAAGCAAGCCCAATTATAAATTCTTCAACATCTCTCCTTTTATGTTCCAGAGGGGGAAAAAAGTTAGTTTTGAGGAACATGAGAGTGATTAATGTAAATGCTGACAGGATGAAGTATGGCATTACCACAAAGAATGCATGCTATGCTGCTTTAGAATCTGGCTGAAATTAGAGATCTTAGAAGGAGGCATAATTATTCTGCCTACATTTTGGAACAGCCTACATTCATAACTCCAATCCATAATATGGGAGTGGGAGTTCTTTCTAACATCAGCAATATTCATGCCTCGCTCTTCCTCCTTCAGCAGCTACTTCAGAACAACTCATCTAACCACATCAGAGCAAAGTCTCCTGTGATTAATGTCTGATGAGATAAGAGTACAGCTGAATTGTTTAGTGCTACAATAAGGTTGACATCAACAAAGTCACAAAGGGTTGAATTGTAGCGTAGTGCATGGCTGGAATAGGGTAATGACATTTTTAAGGTTGGCGATTCTGGGAAATCATGGACTTAATGGGCTTACAAGTTCAGTAGCAGCATCACAGAGCTGATAAAAGTAAGAATACATCTTCTGCTCAAATGAGAATATAACCCAGTCACTTAAAAAGCCACCAGCAAGAGTGAAACAAAACTGGTGTCCTTTTATGTTACTACATGCAGACACTACAATAAAAAAATAAAGAGGAACAAAAAAGCCTTTGATAGTCTAAACATGAAGGTACTGTTTACAATTTATGCCTAACAATCTCCTCCTTAATGCCACTCTGAAACCATGATCTCCTGAAGTCTTCGCAGGTCACTGCAGAAAAGTCCCACTTTAAAAGCTCATCTACTGTTAGGCTGCACATTAAATCAAGGACATCCATTTATGCTACCAGCTCTGGAAAGCCGCTCCCTTTAATTCACATCTGACGCGTGCTTGAATGTACAGAGCTGTAAGGGCTTCGAAACCTGTCATCTTGGCCGACCTCTGTCCTTGTACAACGCCACGGCCACACATGTAAAAATCACATTCTCCCCAACAAGTAACACAATTAACCTCGCCAGCTGGGAACATGCTCCACACATTTGTAAAAGGAATTAAGAAGCAATTGTACATGAAAGCCACACAGGCTTGAATCATGTCATACAGACCTTGTGAAAAAGCAGAAAAGTCATGGTGGCTTTGAATGCTTTTGTGCTGAAGAAAAAAAAAATACCAGCCTTCAACCATGACTTGACTTTCATCTTGAAAATGTTTCTCTGCAGGTTTATATGATTATATTCCTGTTGCGTGCTATCCAAATACAGGGACACTTCCTGAAAAATAGACTATTTTAAATATTTCTGAAGATGGATTGATAGAATTGCACTAAATGGAATGAAAAAAAACTTGGGTTAATTCATTTGGAGGGAAAGCATGAAAATAGATCTTTCCTTACCACGGCAGGGGTGTTAGAATCCCAATTAATTTGATATATGTTGTTTCAACAATAATTGCCAGGACCTTCAAGGTCATTAACTAAGTGCTGTCAAATGCCAGTATCTTTGTTTGAAACCTCTCATTAATTATTACACAGTTCTCTGAATACGTGACTCTGATTGGCTAATTGCACCATCCAGCAGCCTGATATTTCCTAATATATTGCATTACTCCCACCAACGTTTTTAGTGGCCTTGGTTTCCCATTCATTTTTTCCCCATAGAAATTTTAAGAAAAGAGTTATAAGCCACCAAACTATGTAGCTACGAGGTGAACCACAACATTACAAATATTGATTTGAAGCAAAAAAAGTATTTGAAAACTGGACAATAAGACAAAAGTACAAGACCATGTACCTAACGGCTTTAATGAGGGCAAGAACTAAGGGCCAGATTTACTAACAGCTTGCGCCAACTTTCTTTTGGCGTTGAAAAACTAAAGACACGCTGTGAAAAATTAGCACTGAAAAGGCATGGGCACAGTTATTTGCGAATGACCTTATTGCATTTGCAGGAGTTTTCCTTTCAGACACAGAGAGCATTTAAATGAATCATGCAAAGAGATTTACTAAGGTTTGTGCAAGTCAGTTTATTGGTATCCGTGCCATAATTTAACACTTAAAAAAAGCATGCCTTAAAGCAGATGCTGCTCTTGATAGATTGCAGTGGTCATTATGGAAATAATCTGGCTGCATCTGTGTTCTTTAATGTACGCATTGTCAGTAGATCTACCGCAGAACTTTCATGGGATTATGCTCTTATGCTAATTTGCATTGTTTAGTAAATCTGGATCTAAATTGTGAGTGGCATGAATTAAAAACAATGGAGAAATATACAACGATTGATTTAGAAATGTTGACAATATATTTTACGTTTATTACAAAATACCAGATAATTTGGAGAGAGCTGGGAAACTTTAGCAGATGCTAAAATATTCTTTTGGTGCAACTTGGTGGTGATTTATCTGCAGAATCATGGGTAATGTAGTTTTCCACCCTGAATTTCACTGCCTAACATGATTATTTAAAAATACATTAAAACAATGCAGGCTGATGGCTTCAAAACAAACAAACAAACAAACAAAAAATTATTATGAACCCCTTGCAGTTCATTCACAAACCCCAGTTTGGGAAACCCTGGTGTAGTAAATGTGGTCCCACTTTATATTAAGTGGCCTTAACTAATATGTACTTACATTTAAATTAATAATTTGGTACAATGCATTTATTGTGTACATTCATCATTAATTTCTGTAATTACATTTATAATTACACTGTTGACCCATCCCTTACACCTTAACCCACCCTTAAACCTACTCATACCATCAAATCTGTCCCTAACCGTACCCATATCCCACCTCAATAGCAGCGAGTGTTTTGCAATGCAATATGAACACAATAAGTACATTGCACTTATTTTTTGATGTAAGTACATAGTATTTAAGGCCACTTAATATAAAGTGGGACCGTAAATATTTAGTAATGTTTAATGCACTTCATGATATTGATCAAATCGAATACATTTTGTATGTATCAGGCCAAATGTAATCTAAAAGTAATCAAAAAGTAGTCATTATATTTTACTTAATATGTGTAATCCAATTGATTATGCTACTAACTACAATCTTTGTCATGTAATTTGTAATCTAATGGACTACAATTTGTAAATAATCTACCCAGGTAATCTGGCTGCTGATGCCAAATCCTCATTTCCAGTCTTCTCTAACCACCATTCAACCCTGAGACAAGATAGGAAGGATACATTTACACGATGGCATTTACTTCCAGTTCTCAATGAACAGGTGTTATTGATCACCTGTCAACTCTCTGACATTCAGTAAGTGTAAAGTGAGTGAAGGAGAAAGTAAGTGTGTGTGTGTGTGTGTGTGTGTGTGTGTGTGTGAGGAGCTACGGTATTCTATCATCTTTGTTATTTTGTTTACAAATAGTACCGTAAGAATTGTTAAGTAAGACTGCACACACTCTATGGAACCCCACAAAGGCATGACAGCCAATCCAATGTCAGCAATCTCAAAGTGCAAAATGATTGACAGGCAGAGAGCATCTGTTAAGATCACATATACCATTGATGTGCGAAAAGTTTGAAATTAGTCTTAGTGAATTAGTGAAGTTGCTGCACTGAGCAACAGCCCAACTAACATGAAACCTCCACAGAACTTTGTACAAACATTTTACGCATGCTATTCTTAAAAAATAGCTTACGTCACTTGTGATAGAGTGATGTTATCTACAGCATCGCACGCAATCTCCTGAAAAATTACCCAATACAAAGTGCTATTTCATAAAATATTTTCATTCAAGTGGCATGCGGTTACAAAGGTAAAAAACTGGGTATTTGCACGTGGTTATGCAACAAATTTGAGCAACGTTATGCAAATGAATAGTGACATGATGCAGCAACTACATTCTGTTGTACTGTAAACTCACTAAAACAAGTGCTGTTAACCAAACAGACCAAAATAGATCAATAACAATCTATAGTTTAGCGGTGTATTTGTGGAAATAAATTCCTCACAAATTCCACATTCTCATTATATCAAAGTTTGTCAATCCTTGCCAGGTATTGTACCTTGACTTATTATGCCAAATGTTGACTCACTCAAGAAAATTTACCTTATGTATCATAGGCCTATTTCTTCTTTGTTTCTGTCCTTATAAAATAACAGCAGTTTAACTGCAGTACAAGTGTGGTCAATTGTATGCAATACTGAAAACTGCACTTCAAGTGCATCTAAATTAGACCGATATGTACAGAAGATGTGCTTCCACAAAAATACATGAGGCATGAGAGTACAGATAAAGTGAGATGCTACAACATTTCTACAGACATGCAAAAGGTGCCATATAGACTTCAGGGTGGTGCCATATTTAATGTGTGACAAGAATGAAAATGAGGCTGTGAGGGATAGATGTACAGTGTGTTTAATGGATTTGTGCTGTTGTTTAACAACATACCAGTTTTTCAGCTGATGAAACATCTTAAAAAAAAAAATTCAGTAGACAAACTCAACAATTTAGAAAGTTTTGAGATTTGAAATTTACGTGATTTAGTACCTTTATACAGTACATACCAAACGCTATCCCTCACAGCCTTGCTTTCATCCATGTAAAATTCAATATGGCATCTATTAGCTACATAAATGCATAGTTCACCTTCAGTTGCTGGTCCCCATTGACTTTCATAGTATGGGGGGGGGGGACACTATGCAAGTCAATCATAACCAGTTATAATTCGTCATAAATATTCCCCTTTTTAGAGCTAATAAATAATAATAAACGTTACAATGGGGACCAGCAACTGAAGGTGAGCTATCCCTTTAACTGCAACTGGACTTGGTTGAACTTGCATCAAAATTCCAACTTCATAAACTACAAAAATCTAAGAAACAGAACCTGTCAGATGTGTCTCAAACGGACGTAATGCGATGTGACTAACCGCTTGAGTTCTATACAGCGACCAACCTCCCCTGAGAAACTCTCTGGCTTTATTTTCATCCCTCAGGATATGGATCAGTTCTCCACAGGGGCGTTATGTGCTCACCCCACCACGTCTGGGTTGGCTGGCTTTTACGAAGAAATCCTGTTGGCTTTAAAGATCAGACAGCTGTTTAATGGGATAACGGACAGCTATGGACAGACAGCTAAAAGAGTGTGGCTGAGGGGTGGAGAGCTCTCATAACTGGGAATCTCTGATGGCGGTGAGGAGAAACTTGATCTTTAACTGTGTGTGCGCACTAATGCTGTAATAATGCCCACACTGTTATTGGGTTACAGAAGCATTGGCTGGAGAATAATACTGCTGTAATGGAAGGATGGTCAAACATTATCTCTGTTTGTTATTTCATTCTCAATTTCTCCCTTTCTCACTCTGTCATTGAACCAGTGTTATCCATCTATATTTCTCCTTCTTTGTATTTTCTCACACACACACACACACACACACACACACACTTGCTTAGATGCATGAATCACACAAAACTGGTTATATTTCAGCCAAAATAAAAGAAACTGTTTTTTATTTTTGCATTATAACATTAATGACAATTTTTCAATTTTTTTTTAGGGGGGGGGTAATTCTTATATAGAGCACTGCACTAATGATGGACTTACTGGCCAAACCAGCAGTTAACATCATCCTGTTCCCTCCACAAAATCCCAACAGGATTTTTACATTGGCTTTTGGATTATTGCAAAAAAAATAAGTCCTCTGACCAACAAAAGTTTATGATTACTACATATTTTGTTCATCATGATTAATCTTCTCAAATAAACAACTTTACTGAATTTTGAAGAAGTGAAAAGCTAAACATACATAGTATTTTTTTCTATATATATATATATATATATATATACACACACACACACAGTATAGGCTATATATAATATAATTTTTTTTCTGGAGTCCTAAACTTAGTTGATTTAGAACAATTAGATATATTTTGCTTAAAGAAATGAAGCCTATTTTAGGACAATTTAAGCTGAGGTGTTTTATTTTCTCCTCTTAAATTGTTTCTTTTTCCAAGTTTAATATGCAGAGACTATAAGTCATTCGTAGAATTGCGTCGCTAAAAAATGTGCATACGTGGTTCAGCCAATGCCATGATCTTGGGGGTGGGACTATCTTTTTTTCCGACCAATGGCACTGAGTGAGTGTTCAGGGAAAACCTGTATGAAATAATTGTGCAGAAATTACACGTGTTCATGTTTAACTATTTTGCAATTTACTAACTTGCGCTCTTCTTTTGAAGGTAAAAAAAAGTCACTCAATTTTTTTACGTTCATCTGTTTTTATTTCCCTTCTGTGACGCAGGGTGTAAATCTACCTTTTCCCTCAACAACTCTTCACTG
The DNA here is from genome assembly GCF_001515645.1 of Sinocyclocheilus grahami. Classification (NCBI taxonomy): domain Eukaryota; kingdom Metazoa; phylum Chordata; class Actinopteri; order Cypriniformes; family Cyprinidae; genus Sinocyclocheilus; species Sinocyclocheilus grahami. The sequence continues at coordinate 623,709 of NW_015506257.1, read as the reverse complement.
ACCTACATGGAGGCCCAGACCGGTGCTAGAGAAACACAGAGGAATCATGAGGCATTATGAACAAGCTAGGAAATTTGAGGGTGAAGACAGCGAGGGTGAGGAGGGCACATTTTACCAAAGCGCTGCGTGGAAGGTTTTCTGAGGTCACTGATCAAACCGTTCTCTAAAAATGAATAGGAACTTCCTGTCACTTTCTGGATCAATGGAAGTTGATTGATCCTCATCCAAATGCTAAGGGTGGCTTTGACGAGACCTGAAAAGTCAGCCTAAAAAGAAAATGATGAATCAAAGTGGCAAAACAACTGACAGGCCTGCAGATGGCAAATAATATTGGGTTATTTTTACCCGGTTTAATGGGAAGCCTGTAATGAACTGACATTGGTCTTCAGATTAAAACTCAAAATAATTGGTCCGTCATTACTTTAGGAGTCTCATTTACTGTGCTCAGCTTTATTTCATGCACACTGTTGGACAGTTCAGTGACATCTTGTAATTATCTTATTTGGCCTTAAACTGTGTCTACAGTGTCAAGTAAAAATTTTTGTCCTCCCTAAAAGCAAAGAACATTTAAGGTTCAGTATACACGTCTAGTAGGAGCACGATTTTAAACCAATCAGATTTCAGTGTGGGCTGCATTGAAATGCACTGAAAATAAAAACAAGCTGCCAAACTAAACATTCCACATAGTACCTATGTGTAACGGGGCTTACAAGATGTGAGACGTGCGGATCCATATGCAAGCTTTACTTCACAGACAGCCTCTGCGGCCGGGTTGAGACAGGACCATTGTTCATAGGCCGTGACAGGACAGGCTGAAAGTGCGTTGCTGGGCGCCACCACCACGCAAGGAGCTGAAGCGAGCACCACCGTTTCGGGAGGTTCTGCAGCATGCGCCGCCACCTCTGAAGAGACTGCAGCGAACACCATGGCCTCTGGGAGCACAGCAGTGGGCACCGCTACCTCGGGAGGTTCTGCAGCGTAAGCCGCCACCTCTGGAGATGTTGTAGCTACCTCTAGCAAATCGGCGGTGGAGTACGCGGACCAGATACACCATAAAGCAACCCCCCATATGGGAAGTGCTGCAGACAGGGGAATGAGTTCATGAACAGAAGGGTTAGAGTGAGTGGGTTTGGGGATACCAGCTGCACGTGCAGACACCAGCGGTGCATCCCTCACACTGGATACCAGACTGGGATACTGAAGGGCTGACCTTGATAATCTGGATGTAACAGACAGGATGTGACATGACTCTGGATGATCAGATGTGATGACGTGATTCTGGATGATCAGCTGTGATGTGACGTGACTCTGGACGAATAGCTGAGACGTGACGTGACTCTGGACAAACAGCTGAGATGTGACGAGGCTCTGGATGAACGGCTGAGATGTGACGAGGCTTTGGATGAACGGCTGAGATGAGACTTGACTGGACTCATGGAGATCAGTTGTGACTTGACTTCTGACGATCCACTGTGACTTGACTGGACTCATGATAATAAACTGTGACTAGGCCTGACCCATGACTATCAGCTGTGACTTGACTAGACTCATGATAATAAACTGTGACTTGATTTGATTCGTGACGATCGACTGTGACTAGACTCCGGAAGATCAACTGTGACTAGACTCGACTCAAGAAGATCTGTTGTGACTTGACTAGACTCATAATAATGAACTGTGACTTGACCTGACTCATGATGATCAACCGTGACTTGACTGAACTCAGGGAGATCAGCTGTGACTTGACTAGACTCATGAAAATCAGCTGTGACATAATGGGGCGCTGTTGTGTCTGCCATTTTGCGATCAGGCTCCGCTGTCGCCACCATTTTGTGAGCGTGCTCTGGTACAGCCGCCATTTCAGTCACAGACACTGTGTCGCGTTCTTCCTCCGCAACACCCACAGTAAACAAAGATCCGACAGTCAACAAAGCATAAGCCATAAACTGAGCGAGTGACGAACGTGGACCCTCGCGTCTAAGCTTAGACCTAAGAGGTTGATTCATGCCATCGCAGAAAAACTCTAT
>NW_015506257.1:580914-620993 GCF_001515645.1 Sinocyclocheilus grahami | reverse complement strand
CAAGCTTTATTAACATCAGAGGAGGTCAGAAACACAGGCAGGGTCAAACAGTGGCAAACAGGTATATGGCAGGCAAGACACAAGAATAGTCCTAGGGCTAGCATAGGTCAACGATTGGCGAACAGGATCACAAGGGCGAGACTAAAGGGATAAATCCAGGAAAACAGGCACAGATCAGAAACCGAGAAAACAGACAAGGCAAGACTAGGCTGGGCTGGGCTGGGCTGGGCTGGGCTGGGCTAGTAAGCTAAAGAGGGCTCTGTAGAGTAGCTATCATTGCTGGTGATAAGTGCATACAATACTCAGCCGAGAATGGTTGTTTGAGTGGGTGTATTTGTAGTGAATGTGTGACTGATGACAGCTGTGTGCAATCAGTGCTGTGTGCAATCAGTGCTGTGTGCAATATGTGCTGTGTGCAATCAGTGCAATGGCTGATGGGATATGTAGTCCGGGATGACATGCAACAGTTTGTGTTGTGCGAGAGTCACTGTAATGGAAGGGTGACCTCTGGTGGTGATTAAACAGAAGTCCATGGACAGGATTCATGACACTGTGTCACAATGAAACGTAAGTAGTGACAGATCTTTTCTCCAGTATTGTGACATACATCCAACGGATTATTGGAAAAAAAAATTTAGGGCAAGGACTTTGTTCAATGCACTGGTTGTTGATTTTATTTTGAGATGTGAGCATTGGAGAAGTCTGTCCTTTTCACTGAAAGGTCCAGTTATGACATTTTGATTACAGATTACGAAAACACTCGGTTAAAAACAAAATCGCCGCAATAAATAACTCAACCGCTGGGTTACATCTGACCCAGGATCGGAGTAACACATAAACTACCCAAACATTGGGTTACGTCTGACCCAGGATCTGATTAACACAAAATCTACCCAAACACTGGGTTATGTCATGTCTGACCCAGGAGCTGCAAAACATCCCACACATTGGGTTGTTACATTTGACCCAGGAGCTGGGTAACACAAAAACTACCCAAACACTGAAAAATAACCCCAAAAAATGACCCAAAAGGCTGAACCCAGCATTTGGGTTAAAAAAGAACCCAGGATTTTTTAGAGTGCAAGTTTGCTTTAAAAAATTAAAGATGCACAGATAAACTGTTCACAATAAGATCTAACATGCATTTAGAAAATATAATTAATTAAAATTTTTGACATAACTTCAAAAGACACATTCACTTTTTTGCTTCTTAAGACAACAATTCATACGATATGACAAACTGCTTGTGATGTTCCTCAATTATGTCAATTTGAACAAATGTAAACGCACACACTAAAAACGGTGATGAAACAATTTTCACTCAGAAATTGCTACTAAATTTCACAACTAATTATAAAAAAATAAAAATAAAAAAAACACATTGAATGAAACATGAAATTCTGAAGTAAAGACTAAAAAAACAAATTCTGCAAACCATATGCAAATAATAATTGCTTTATTTACAACTTCATTTTTTTTACAGTGCAGCTTCTAAATCAAAACATTTTATGTATACTGTATGTACAACTTCAGACTTTATTTTAATGATCATATCTTTATGATTTTTATATGCAATTCAAATATTGATTTAATTGTAAAGTTGCAAATATGTATAAAGCCGTCCAGTTGTGATATTCTAAGTATGTGTGCTAGAAACACGTTATGAACACTAATAAGATCATGTTGAAATGTCTTGTCTTCACATAATGCTTGTCACTGCTGGTTAAGGTAAAAACTCAAGATTTAGACGGACTTTAGATTTTATACTCTAGTAATCAGTGTAATCAAAAATAAATTATTTTATTCCAGTATTTCTGCATGCAAAGCATTTTTATTCTTATCATATCACACATGCTAATGTCAACCTGTAATGAAGGCAATAGGAGATTGGCTCTCCCATGGGGTGTGCTATTTGTGTGGCCTGCTGAGTTGCTTCCTATGTAGAGTGTTCCAGATCTGTCACTTACAAGGTTCATCGTAAGTGTATCAGATAGGATGCTCCCTTAGAAGGCTGCTAACTGTAATATTGAACCTAGATTTTGGAACAGAGCTTAAAGTTTGACATTCTTGTCCATCAGGTGAAAAGCATTGATCTGATTGCTTAACCCTCCTGCGGGTCAAAATCCTAATTGGTTTACATAAAGCTCACCAAAATCAACAGTAGAGATAACTCAAGATTTGTGTAAAACCTCTATTGTAGCTTGTCAGAGAGCAAAAACAAAACAAGACAAAAGATAGCTCCTAAAATTATGAACTCCTACCGAGTAAAACATAGTTCCTCCATTATATTTTCATGTTCAGAATCAGCTGCAAATACACAAAACCATTTCCTTTTTTTCCTTCCCTATTTGCACATTGGGATGCCAACACCTTCAGTATAAATAGTATCTAACATTATTTGTACTTAGCCTTTTTATGTCTGGTTCTCAAACCCTTGTGGGTGTAAAATAGATTTTTCACAGTTATTTTCAGTGCTACAACAGGCTAGTAACTGAGATCCAAAAAAACAAAACAAAAACAACAACGACATAATTTCACAGACATTTTAACAGCGGAACTCAAACCGATACAGTGGATGATTTAGAAGATAAGTCTGCAATTTTGAGTAAAATTTAATCTTAAATATCTTAAATTTTAAAGTTCTCATGTATCTCATATTTTAGTCTTTGACACGCTACAATAAAGTGCTTTTTTTTTCTTTTCTTTTTTCTCAGTGTTCATTTGAATCGCATGAACACTAATAAGGGGTCTATTTGACCCTAACATAATCAATATAATCAAAATTTGTACAGCCTTCAAAAAACCACAAAAACTTCAGACACATTCATGATCCTAAATGAGAAAAAAAAGTCACAAAAAATGTATCTATATTAAATAGTTTAACCGGTCTTTTAAGTATAGTTTAAAAATCAAATGGACCCCAACAAGAGTAAACTTAAAAGGAATACATTTTAAAATGTACTCACCCTCAGGTCATCCAAGATGTAGATGAGTTTGTTTCTTCATCAGAACAGATTTGGAGAAATGGGTGCATGAGTATGAGGAAAAAATCCATCATTCTGGCTTTTGGCCAAAATATGAGCCCATAGTCCATAATAACGCTTCATCCAGTGTAAAATTGTGTCCCCTGTTGTCCTCTCACATCAAAATCCATCCACATATTTGTTGAAATGTTTTGGACTGTTTTCACTTGATCTGTGCATATTTCTCTCCTAATTCAGACAAGCTGACTTTTTCACTCCAGAAGGCAATATTATGGATAATGTACTCTGCTTTTACCTGTAAGTAATGGTTTAAGTTAAAAACGTCTTAATGAAGAAATTGTTTCTTACAAACATGCAAAAAAACAAAACAAAAACAACAACGACATAATTTCACAGACATTTTAACAGCGGAACTCAAACCGATACAGTGGATGATTTAGAAGATAAGTCTGCAATTTTGAGTAAAATTTAATCTTAAATATCTTAAATTTTAAAGTTCTCATGTATCTCATATTTTAGTCTTTGACACGCTACAATAAAGTGCTTTTTTTTTCTTTTCTTTTTTCTCAGTGTTCATTTGAATCGCATGAACACTAATAAGGGGTCTATTTGACCCTAACATAATCAATATAATCAAAATTTGTACAGCCTTCAAAAAACCACAAAAACTTCAGACACATTCATGATCCTAAATGAGAAAAAAAAGTCACAAAAAATGTATCTATATTAAATAGTTTAACCGGTCTTTTAAGTATAGTTTAAAAATCAAATGGACCCCAACAAGAGTAAACTTAAAAGGAATACATTTTAAAATGTACTCACCCTCAGGTCATCCAAGATGTAGATGAGTTTGTTTCTTCATCAGAACAGATTTGGAGAAATGGGTGCATGAGTATGAGGAAAAAATCCATCATTCTGGCTTTTGGCCAAAATATGAGCCCATAGTCCATAATAACGCTTCATCCAGTGTAAAATTGTGTCCCCTGTTGTCCTCTCACATCAAAATCCATCCACATATTTGTTGAAATGTTTTGGACTGTTTTCACTTGATCTGTGCATATTTCTCTCCTAATTCAGACAAGCTGACTTTTTCACTCCAGAAGGCAATATTATGGATAATGTACTCTGCTTTTACCTGTAAGTAATGGTTTAAGTTAAAAACGTCTTAATGAAGAAATTGTTTCTTACAAACATGCAGCTTTTCACTTCACAAGATGTGAATTGATGGACTGGAGTGGTGTGGATTATTGTGATGTTTTTTATCAGCTGTTTAGACTCTCATTCTGACGGCACCCATTCACTGTGGATCATCCATTGATGAGCAAGTGATCTAATGCTAAATAAAATTTCTGTTCCGATGAAGAAACAAACTCATCTACTCATCTTGGATGACCTGAGGGTGAGTACATTTTCAGCAAATTTAAATTTTTGGGTGAACTATTCCTTGAATCAGATTTACACACTTTTAATGCTTAAGGTTCCAGATGTGTTTGAATATCTAACCTCTTTGAGCACCTGTACAATACAATACAATACAAACTTTATTTCTATAGCCCATTTAAAACAACTGCCGTTGACCAAAGTGCTTTCCAGCAACATTACATAGTCACACAATCAAGATTCAACATTAAAATATAAAACCTGGTCCCTCTAGACAATTCTAAAAGCTCAACCAAAAAGGTACGATTTCAATCTAGACTTAAAAACATCCACAGATGGGGAAGATTTAATGTGCATTGGGAGAGGGTTCCATAATCAAGGAGCAGCCACTGCGAAAGCCCTATCACCCTTTGATTTTAATCTTGTTTTGGAAACATAAAGAATAATCTGATTCGAAGATCCTGTAATAGTGATGTCTGTCTTAGCAAGCACCACAGACGAACAGGCTCAGACATACAACTTCAAAATAAGTGTTCTGCCATTTATCTGACACAGGCAAACTGGCAGAAACATGTTCTCTTCTGGTTTATTTCTGCTCATTAGCACTCCCCATCTTCAGATGTGTCCTCTGCATGCTCCTTTTCTCATTTTCCTCTCTCTCTCTCTTAGTTTCGGCCTGTAGGCATGGGTTCTGTCTCCTACTCTGTGCCGGTAATAAATGAGGGCGCCGCTCAAGCCACTGGCACTCGCAGGGGGGCTAAATTAGCACCATTGATTGTCCGCCTTCGACAACCCGACAAAAGACTTGATCACTCATCTTGTTAAAAGAGGATTACTGTGATGTTTGCATCTTGTTGCACCCATAAAGATCTATTATTCTCTCTTTGCACTATCATTCTTGTTCTTTCACTCATTTAAAACATTAAATTGCTTCTCTAAACCGTAATTATTGTAATCACGCTGTTTAGAGCAGCTCTTCCGTAAACGGTGCTGTCAGAAGTATCTCGCGGTTGATGAAGGATCGAACATCTGCATAGGGAGGAATGTTCTTTTCTAGCAGCTGTCACACTGAATGTTTCTCAGACTAAATAAAACTGTGACTGCATTGGAGTTTTGACACTCTTACGGCGTTAGGGAATGATTTCAGCAGCAACTATATCATCACCGTCAACACTGGAGTATTTGTGGGTTGGTCTTTTCACCACAACTCCTATAAACCACATTTAATAACGTTTGAAGTGGAAGAGCTGAGACTGATGTGCTGATCAAAAGTTTCACACTTTCTCATCTATACTTTTCAAATATAGCATCACAGCACAATGTTTTTGTGATGTTATGCACGCATGGATTTGTAATTTAGTGAACCTGTTCATTTAGACTATTCATTTAAATGAAGTTATGCACAGATGGAAAAAAAACAATTTCGATTATCATTATAATTGCTCATGAGTCTTCTAATTTTAATGTATTTAAATAATAAAAAAAAATATTAAACCATTAACTATAAAAATGTAAATATGATCTATATCGCTCTCTCTCTCTCTCTCTCTCTCTATATATATATATATAAACAATAAAAATTATTTTAAAAATTAATAGTTATTTAAAAAAAAAATTATATAAAACCTAAATATTTATATATTATAATATTATTCAAATAAATATTAAATATTTATGTATAGCATGGGACTTTTGAGAACTTGTTAGCAATGACTCAAAGTCATAAATCTGAATTATTTTTTTTTATCTGTGAATATATATATACTGTTTATTTATAGTAACAGTATATATCATGATATATTTATTTATGCATTTTAAATACTTTAAAAATTAAACATCTAATTATTATTTTTTTTTAATAAAAACTAAATTGTAACTAAATTATAAAAGCAAATTAGAGCCTGTTTAATTACTAAAACTGAATTTAAGTGCCTGTCTGTGAGCATCTTTGCCCGAGCGGGCCATAGTTTTCTGCTTGGTGTCATATTTTTTAAATTGCACTTCCAGTGCTGCCCAAAATGTAAATGATGGCTAGCATCCTGGCTCTTTTTCACAACTCAAACCACATCTCTCCTCCCTCATAACTTTGCTTATCCCACAATCACACGTAAACAAAAGCAAAGTATAGCAGCTCCGTGTAAATCCGCTTCCATTGTAACACATAATGGAGAGTATGACTGCTTCATCTAATTACAAATTAAACTCAGGTTAATCTGGATTCTCAGTAAATACACGAGATGCACAGCACCACGCTAACACGCCATCAGCCGTGTCATCTGATGAGCCAAAACTGAGGATATCTGGAGCACCTCTCTTATGCCTTCTCTCTTATTTTAATCCCTGGACATCCTGTTAGCTTTCAGCGTGTGTCGTAACAAATACTGTTGTCTCTGAACGTCCATGAGAGAGGTTTAAAACGGAAAGGATTAATACATAACAGGCATTATGGAGGGCAAACACCTCATTCTGTAGTGCAGTAATGCTATCTCTGTCTCCACAGAGGTTAGGCAGGCCTCAGCAGGCTCTCAATAGCTGTTTTTAGCTGATTCGGGATATGCCTGCATTCAGAAAGTGCTGTTGTTATTTATATTTCTTATTGTCATGTGTTTATTCATTGTGAATCTCATATAATTGGCACTTTTTGCTGCAGTGAAATTCAGCAATATGTTACATATTCTTAAAAAAACAAACATTTGCTTTTTTGCTGCAGTTGTCCTAAATTTTCTTATTTAATGTGGGCGTTCAAAAACGTATCAGCAATACAATACCAATACATTTTTTATTTGTAGATAGTAATATACTAGCTGAATTTTCAGCATCATTACTCCAGTATTCGGTGTCACACAACCCAAGAAACAATCAAGAGACATTTCATTATTAATGTTGAAAATAGTTGTGCTGCTTAATATTTTTGTGGAAACTATGATACATTTTTTTCAGGATTATTTAATGAACAAAGTTCAAAATAACTTTATTTACTTGAAATGTCTTTACTGTCACTTTTGATCAATTAAATGTATACTCTATGAATAAAAGCTTACTAACTCCAAACAGTATTGTACATTAATTTTTAAATAAAATGCCTAGTAATATCAAGACCATATTGATATTAATATCTCTATTAAATTCAGTGATATAATTGTGAAATAACTATTTAGCATATTTGAAATACATAATTTTAACATTTAATATGCCTAAATTGCTAATTATTAGACTTCTGTTTTTGTTTAGTATCTATTAAGAACTACATAGCATAATTAATCTTTTAAAGGGGTCATATGATGCTGCTAAAAATAACATTATTTTGTGTATTTGGTGTAATGAAATGTGTTTATGCGGGTTAAGGTTCAAAAAACACATTATTTTCCACATACTGTACATTATTGTTTCTCCTCTATGCCCTACCTTTCTGAAACGCACTGATTTTTACAAAGCTCATCGGTCTGAAAAGCGAGGTGTGCTCTGATTGGCCAGCTATCCAGTGCGTTGTGATTGGCCGAATACCTCAAGCGTGTGACGGAAATGTTACACCCCTTACCATATTGTGATGCCCTGTCCGGCCGGAGCGACGAGACAAAAATATTAAAATCCATTATAAACGAGGGATTTGTTGCATCCAGTGGGGACATAATTATGGATTATAATGACTTGTACTGTCTTTTTACGCGTTGCATCGCGCCGCATAAACATAAAACCATGTCTGCATTTGTGATCAGAAAAATGACAAACAACAAGCGTTACTCTACACTGCTCGAAACTCGTGTTTGAATCGTCTGTGGCAAATCCTTTAAATATAAAAAACGTACTTACAGTCTGTGAATCAGAACAGCCGGCATTGTAGTCTACTCTCACAGGATCAGGAAACAGTCCTCCATAAAATGTGCTGCACACAGCTGAATATTTGGGTTGAACTGTTCTGGAACAGTGTTGTAAATACAACTTAACCACTGATTTCTAGTCGTGTCCTCTTTTGGAAGGCCAAACAAAGTAGTTTCGCTCTCACAACGAAACACACAGCGGGCTAGAGTGAGCGGAGGCCAGCAGGCTTGAGAACGGTGCGGCAGGTGGGCTTGTGGCAACCACATGTGACGACCCCGGGCTGGACTCCGCTTCATCCACGGTGAAAGCCGATCTGGCGATCCACAGTGCGAAGTTGATGTATTTCCTCAGCGACCAGCACGGATCAGCTCCAGGCATGACGAAGTAGATATCGTCCTCTTTTGGAAGGCCAAACAAAGTAGTTTCGCTTTCACAACGAAACACACAGCGCCTTCACGACATGGCAGCGGCGGCAACAACAATACTACAGCGAGAATAAAAGTTACGCCTTCTTTCTTTGCGGGAACATTTAGGCGGCATTATGCCAATCTTCCCACATCGTGATGTAGACATGTGGGGGCGTGTTAGAATGAGCCGTTTTAGGTAGGCGTGGTTGACTTAACTTTTATAAAGAATATCTCTTTGGATTTGAGACTTTAGTCTTTGCAACTTTACAGATCTTCTTTATGCACCAAGAGCTTGTAACACTCTAAAGAGAAAGGAACATTTTAATTGAAAAATATATATAAAATGAATGTCACATTTACCTGTATTATTTAGGATTAGTAAGTGTAGTGAATAGTAATATTTCTTCATAATTTGTTTTCATGCTGAAGCTTAATTTATGCAGTAATTTTCATGCTAAATAGATACTAAAGTCACTAGAAAAAAATAAACATTTTGGATCAATATTTTAATGTCAGGATGGATCATCTTGATTCATTATCAAATGAATCAATACTTCAAGATCAATCTGTCCATCACTTATAGCATCATTATTACTATGGGGATTTGAACAAATCCCTAACCTTAATTATGAAACTCATCTGGCATGCTCTAAGCTACAAACATGAATGACACAGTACATTTGTTGAGGAGAGTTGTGCTCTTATTTTTCCAAGTGATCTGGCGGATGATAAAATTGGTGCATTTGCACATTTTCTAGATAAATTTATTACATCATGTCCCAACCAAAGGGAACATGAAAAACATTACGTGATAAAAGCTCTCTCTTAATCAGCCACAATGCTACATTTTGTTATTTGCCAGGGATCAATTTTTGCGATGCCATGCCATGTAGCTCCGCCCACATCGGAAACTCGTTAGATGAAATTCTAATTTAGTGAGTGGGCTTTTTTTTCTTTTACATGATAGAAAATCCTCATTGAAAATGTAAGTTATGCTGTTCAGCTGCAGTGGATTGTGAGTGATTGGCTGTGATTTTGTTGCACGTAATTTTCCTCTTTTAGTGTGGACAGACAAATTGCTTGTCCGCATCAAGGCTGGTGAGGACACGCTGCTGTGAGTCCACACTCACGGTCTGATATTAGCCTGTTCTTCAACCACACTCGCAGGTGTTTTGATCCTTCCTCTGCTTTCTAATGAAATTTACTGGCCGTTTCAGGAACAGTGGGGTGCTACACTGGTTCAGGATAACATCATTTACTGAGAGGAAGAGATGAGAGATTGTCAGTGCTGCCCACACAATATATGAAAAACCTGTAATTGCTGCCTTCCTGACCAACAGAGAGATAAAAGGGGACAAATACATTCTGATATGAACACGTTCCTAAGCCTCTAACTGGAAACATGTAGCATGACTTACATGAAATTGAAAAAGAAGACAATGTTAACAACAAGGGAAAGTAAAGATCTATTTACGAAAAACCTCATTTCAGCATGTATGACTATGAAACTTAAAGCTCATTTGAGTAAATACTGGCATCAATATCCTTCAGACTGAAGAACAAAACAGGGAAAATATTTCATGGATGGATAGATGGATGAATGTATACCTGTAAATGGACAGAATGATGGACAGAAGGGTGGATGGACAGACAGAACAACAGATAGACTAAACAAAAATATGATAGATAGATAGATAGATAGATAGATAGATAGATAGATAGATAGATAGATAGATAGATAGATAGATAGATAGATAGATAGAACAATAAATAGAATTATAGACAGAATGACAAACGGACAGACATATAGATGGCAATGGCAATGGCAAATTTATTTATATAGCACCATTAATTTCAAACCCATGGTTGTCCAATGTGCTTTACAAAAAAATAAAATGAAAAACACAAAAACACATTTACTTAAAAATACACAAAGTATAATAAAAACAATAAAATGTAAGGCAGGAGAATGTTAATTTAGATTATAAGCCTTATCAAACAAATACGTTTTTAAGTTAGATTTAAACGCAGATACAGAGGGGGCAAGTCTGATTGTGATAGGTAATTCATTCCAGAGATAGACGATAAATAGCTAGAATGACAGAACAGTAGATAGAATGAATGACAGATGCTATAGCTGCAGAGAGAAATATATGGCTGCAGAGAGACCATGGCAAAACTGGTGGTTTGAACATCTACTGTAACAGAATAAGAAAACTACTCAAGATTGTGGACAGAAATGTCAACAAATTGGAATGTTATCTGGTTTCAGAGAGTAACCTTCAACTGAGACATCCTGACTCAGTGAGCGCAGCCTTGCCACAGCCGCACAGACCCGGATAAAAACGCCGGACATGATGTGCTCTTAATGCACAAGAGATGAGGCAGAAACAGAATTACAGCCTTAACCTCATTCTTTTCCCATTTTGCAAACCACAACAAAGAAGCCCAGTGGAAATGTAAACTCCTATATTTGCTCGGTGAAACCCAGGAAGGTTTATGGTATTTCACTAAAGTAAAAAAAAAAACTAAATATGTGTAACACAAGACCAAGGTGAAAGTGACCTGTACTCATATTTACTTCCAAGCCTCTTTTCTGAAGGCATTTCTTTAAACCAGGGGGGGACAACCTGCTTGACAAAAAGTGCAATTTTCTTGTTAATCACTGAGCGAGTATTATGTATGCTGTCACCTAAATATGACAAACTACTTTGAAAACACACTTGACTTTAATTTGATTAAGACCTTTATACCAACAGAATGAGTTTGCAGCATATTTCATAACACTTTTCATATTTTTGCAAAAAAAAAAAAATTTAATGAAACCTTGAGCTGTATCTATGGAGACCTCAGTACCTGTGTTCACCATTCGTCCAATTCTTGGTCACAGAATGGCACTTTTTTTCTCATCTTAGCCCACATCCTTAACCATCAGTCTAGCACCGCCCACTAAGCCTGTCGAGCAAACAAGCAAGCATCTGAAAAGGTCGACATGTCTAGGAACACCATCATAGACAGAGCGTGCTGACCATCTGAAATCATAGCTGACTGAACAAACAAGCGGTTTGGTGGCAATCTTGCTGGCAGTTATGAAAGCTCTGACATCAGTGACACACAGCACACTTAACGGAGGGGGAAAACCGAACTGTCAGTCAGGGAGGAAGTTTTAGGATGTTTCCGAGCAAGATGGGAGGTGCTTCAATAAAAAATTATTTAGACTGAGATAACTATAAATAACAACATTCGAGACGTGTGTAGCAAGAGAAGTAGCTAGAGATGTGAAAAAACAACAAGTACAACACGATGTAGCTGGGTGTCGAACGGCACCGCCGATGTGGTTAGAATTTAATGTGTTTGAATTTTAAAGATGTGGCTGTGGTGATATGGTTAACTACTGCCCCCTATTGGGGGAGTGAGAGGCTTGAGCAATAAAGTTGCATGTCATTAAGTTCGTCTCACCTGGCTTGTTTTAACACAAAACTCGACAAATAGCCATCCTAACGCAACATGGTGTCAGAAGTTTGCACGATAACTGCATAGGAGGATATAGAGAACCCTTTCGTCAAGTGTGTTGCATACAGCTCATGCTATTTAATGTGAAACTTCGGAGACGAGATTGTTCATCACGTGCAGAGAAGAGAGTTGCGGAATAAGAGAAAATGGATCGGTTTCAGGTACCGCCACCGCAAAAATTTGACTTCTCAAAACCAGAGGAATGGCCAAAGTGGAGTAAAAGATTTGAAAGATTTAGAGTGGCATCTGGACTTGAATTACAGCCAGAAGAGAACCAAGTGAATACTCTCATTTATACAATGGGTGAAGAGGCAGAGGACTTCCTCACATCATTACGTCTCACATCAGAACAGCTCAGTGAGTATAATACTGTCATAGAGAGACTGAATGAGCACTTTGTTGTGCGAAGAAATGTAATATTTGAACGTGCAAAGTTTAACATGAGACAGCAAGAAGCAGGAGAGTCTGCAGATAATTTCATCACAGCATTACATTGCCTGGCAGAGCATTGTGGATATGGACACTTATACAGTGAAATGATTCAGGACAGATTAGTGGTTTGGACTCAGAGATAAAAGACTGTCAGAACAACTTCAGATGGATGCCGAACTCACTTTAGAGAAGGCTGTCATATGCATACGCCAAAGTGAGCTGGTAAAAAAACAGCAAGAGGAGCTGAAAGGCAATTTCAAAAGTGACACTGCAACAAATATTGACATTGTACATGCACAGCCAAGACCTTATAATAAAGGACGAGGCATGATGCAGAGTAAGAGGCCTGCTAGAATGACAGAGAAACAGACAGCATCAGAAAAGACCATTCCATGTAAGAGGTGTGGAAAAATCTCACAGCAAATGTTTGCCCGGCAAAGCAGGCATACTGCAACCTTTGTAGGAAAAAAGGGCATTATGCTAAAGTTTGCAGGTCCAGAGGCATAAGTGAAGTGAATATGAGCCACGAGGAACATGAGAGTGACATGGCATTCTTAGGCACTGTCAATACAGAGCAGAGTGATGCCCCCTGGCTGATAAAACTTAAAGTGAATGATTCAGATGTGCTGTTCAAAGTGGACAAGGGAGCAGACGTCACTGTGGTATCGGAAGAGCTGTTCAAGGAGGAACATTTAGGTAAATTACAGAAAACGTCAAAGATACTTTTGGGACCAGGTCAAGACTCACTGCAGGTTAAGGGTATGTGCACAGTAAAAATAAGCACAAAAAGTAAAACCCCAACCCAAGATATTTATGTGATCTCAGGAGTGAAAATGTCTCTACTAGGAAGGCCAGCAATCCATGCTCTTGGGGTTATGTCGAGAATTGATACTGTGAATCTTGAGTCAGTTAAAAGACAGTTCCCTGATTTATTCCAGGGCCTTGGGAAAATGCAAGGAGAGTATGAGATATCTCTAAAGCCAGATGCCAAGCCCTTTACACTGTCAACTCCCCATCGCATTCCACTGCCCCTAATGTCAAAGTGAAACAGGAATTGGAACACATGGAGAATGAAGGTGTGATTACCAGAGTGGAACAACCAACTGACCGGTGCGCAGGTATGATTGTTGTTCCAAAACCAAGTGGCGCAGTACGCATATGTGTGGACCTAACCAAACTCAACAATGCAGTAAATATGGAAAGAGACATTCTTCCTTCGGTGGAACACTCTCTGGGTCAGCTCAAAAGAGCCAAAGTCTTTTCGAAATTGGACGTCAATTCAGGATTTTGGCAGATTCCTCTGTCACAGAATTCAACCCTTCTCACAACCTTTATTACCCCCTTTGGAAGGTTCTGCTTCAACCGACTTTGTTTTGGGATATCTTCAGCCCCGGAACATTTCCAAAAGAGAATGTCACAGATGCTGGAGGGTTTAGAGGGTGTTCTGTGCCACATGGACGACATAGTGTTAGGAGCGTCCCAGACAGAACATGACCAACATCTCTTTGCGGTGCTGCAAAAACTGCAAAAAGGCGGAGTGACTCTCAATCAGAAATGTGAATTCTCCAAGAGGAGTGTGAAGTTTCTTGGACAGATACTTGATGAGTCAGGAGTTTATGCAGATCCTGAAAAGGTTCAGGCGATCACACATATTACTGAGCCAACAAACACGAGTGAAATGCGGAGATTCTTGGGTATGATAAATCACCTAGGAAAGTTTTTACCCAACATAGCGGAGAAAACACAGCCTTTGAGAGATCTCCTGCAGAAAAAGAATATGTGGGCATGGGGAGAGCCACAACAGAAGGCTTTTGAGAACATTCTTAAGAAGACTCGTGTACACCACCTGGGCTTGCTCTGTACGACCTGAAAGCGCCCACAGTTGTCTCAGCAGATGCATCATCATATGGGCTGGGAGCTGTGTTGCTATAAATTCAAGGTGATAAACAGCTTAAACCCATAGCCTATGCATCAAGAGCACTGACAAACACAGAACGGAAATATGTGCAAATCGAAAAGGAGGCTCTAGCTGTCACCTGGGCTTGTGAGCACTTCTCAGACTCTTCTGGTGGGTCTTTCTTTTCACATAGAAACAGACCACAAACCCTTGGTACCTCTCCTTGGTTCTAAAAACCTAGACAAATTACCACCACGTATCCAAAGACTGCATATGAGACTCATGAAATGCACGTACACTATTTCACACGTTCCAGGGAAGAACATTGCGACTGCTGATGTCCTCTCCAGAGCACCTGGAGAAGAAGAAGGAGACAAATGGCAAAATTAAGAAGAGTTGAACCTGTATGTGAATTCAGTTGTCACAAGCTTGCCTGCTACTGAAAAGAGATGTCACGAAATTCAGCAACATCAGGAAGCTGATCCAGTTTTACAGCTGGTGAAGAAATACTCTCTTAAGGGCTGGCCAACCAAAAGAAGAGTTGAAGCCATGGTGCAGCCATACTTCCAATTTGCTGGGGAGTTAACGGTAGAAAACGGACTGCTGTTAAAAGGCTGTTGACTGGTAATTCCGAAATCTTTACAGAGTGATATCTTGGAAAAATTGCACACCGCACACCAAGGTATAGCTAAGTGTCGAGAACATGCTAAGCAATCAGTATGGTGGCCAGGTCTCAGTGCACAGCTTCAGCAAAAGGTGGAGAAGTGTGACATTTGTGCAAGCCATCGGAAGAACTTCAAAGAGACATTGATTCCCACTGGATTCCCTGAGAGACCTTGGACAAAGGTTGGAGCTCTGTTTCAGTGGAAGGACGATCGATACTTGCTGGTGATTGACTACTTCTCCCGGTTTGTGGAAATAGCAAAACTGCCATCAACAACTGCAGCATGCATAGTAACCCATCTCAAAAGTATGTTTGTTCGTCATGGAATTCCTTCTGAAGGGATGTCAGATAATGGGCCACAGTTCAGTGCAGAATACTTCAAGAAATTCACTAAAGAGTGGGGTTTCTCTCACACAATGTCCAGTCCCAGATATCCACAAGCCAATGGGGAAGCTGAAAGGACAGTGAGGACTGTGAAGGATTGTCTTAGCAAATCAGCAGATCCATACCTTGCTCTTATGGAGTATTGGGCAACAGAACTGCTGATGGGCAGAAAGCTGCGAACTACAGTCCCAGTAATCCATCAGTGTTGAACCCAGGCTGGATGGACTTGAATCGTCTGAAAGAAGAAGAAAAGATTAGGAGAGGAGAGAGAAACAAGGAAAACAATTTAATAAAAGACACAGAGCACATGATTTACCACAGTTACATCCAGGAGAGTCTGTGTGGATCAGTGACACTAGAGAAAAAGGGACTGTGATTATGTCAGCAGGGACTCCCAGATCTTACCTTGTGGATTCGCCTAAAAGTATTCTTTGTCGAAATCGGAGTCACCTGGTATCCACACCAGTGGCACCACCAGCAGGAATCTCAGGGTGTACACAGGCGCCTGAACTGGAAAACAAGGCTTCTATAGTGGGACCAGATGTTCTGTGTTCAGATAATGTTCCAGGACTACCCAACACTCCTGAGAAAAGATATCCTTCTAGGGAAAGGAAACCCCAAAGTACCTGAAGGACTTTGTACATAGTTAGCAGGTACTATTGGGAAACTGAGTGATTTGCTATGGGGCAGAATAAACCCCCACGCTCAGTAGAAGGGATGGGTAGTCTACCCCACCCTTCTTAGTTAAAAGGGAAGAACAACTGTTCTGTTCCTCTGGATGTAATGTGTATGTAAAGTTTTGTTGAGGAAAAATAAGTTATAAGTAGTTATGAAAAACAATAACGGGGTGTCTTTTAAAACCCTATTTTGTGCAGAACTTCTTCCTTCCGCCACGGATTCAAATCTCAGTTTGACAGTTTAACAGCTAAGCTCAAGCCACTAATTTCGAAAATTTAATTTTAGAGCTATAATGAAGGAGTGTTGAGTTGCTTCATTAAAAGCTTATTGTATTACTGTATTGAAAGCTGTGCATTATGTGGAGTCGAGTATTATGAGAGAGAGTGATGGACTAAGTGAGTGTGATTAACTGCATCTGATACAGCATTCATTCTTCAGCTTAATCTCATATTCACAATAAAATATTAGTTTGAATGTCCGCTGAGCAGGGCTGGATTGGTAATCGGGCATACTGGGCATTTTCCCGGTGGGCCGACGCACTTAACGGGCCGACAGAAAGGTTTTTTTGGGGGGTTTTTTTGCCGAGGACCATCACGCAGGGACAGCGAGAAGCCAGTGGCCCATTGGTTTATCTCCTGTATTGACAGTGTAAACATCCAATCACAATGTGCTATAGATGGAGCGATTAAGTATTTTGCTCTGCCCATATAAAGATCGCTTCACCCCAACTTCTTCCTCGTCGGCTTTTACCACGTTTTCTCAGCAGCTTTATCAAGAACAGGCTTGCTCTGCGGTGAGTGATGCGGGC
This sequence comes from Sinocyclocheilus grahami, assembly GCF_001515645.1. NCBI lineage: Eukaryota > Metazoa > Chordata > Actinopteri > Cypriniformes > Cyprinidae > Sinocyclocheilus > Sinocyclocheilus grahami. Next base: position 604,027 of record NW_015506257.1, on the reverse strand, counting down.
CAAAGAGCCAGGCAGGAGGAGAAGAAGAGTATTTGAATTGGTAAAGTGCTTGATAGGGACTCACAACGGAGGCAGGCATCTGACCTTATCTTAATGTGCGTGCGCGCCATGAGTGTAGAATATGTAAAAACTTTTTAATAAAACGTAAATTCAGCCCCCGCGATTTTTTGGCCAAGTCAAGTCAAGTGTGTTCATAGAGAAACAGACCACAAACCCTTGGTACCTCTCCTTGGTTCTAAAAACCTAGACAAATTACCACCACGTATCCAAAGACTGCATATGAGACTCATGAAATTCACGTACACTATTTCACACGTTCCAGGGAAGAACATTGCGACTGCTGATGTCCTCTCCAGAGCACCTGGAGAAGAAGAAGGAGACAAATGGCAAAATTAAGAAGAGTTGAACCTGTATGTGAATTCAGTTATCACAAGCTTGCCTGCTACTGAAAAGAGACTTCACGAAATTCAGCAACATCAGGAAGCTGATCCAGTTTTACAGCTGGTGAAGAAATACTCTCTTGAGGGCTGGCCAACCAAAAGAAGAGTTGAAGCCATGGTGCAGCCATACTTCCAATTTGCTTGGGAGTTAACAGTAGAAAACGGACTGTTGTTAAAAGGCTGTCGACTGGTAATTCCGAAATCTTTACAGAGTGATATCTTGGAAAAATTGCACACCGCACACCAAGGTATAGCTAAGTGTCGAGAACGTGCTAAGGAATCAGTATGGTGGCCAGGTCTCAGTGCACAGCTTCAGCAAAAGGTGGAGAAGTGTGACATTTGTGCAAGCCATCGGAAGAACTTCAAAGAGACATTGATTCCCACTGGATTCCCTGAGAGACCTTGGACAAAGGTTGGAGCTCTGTTTCAGTGGAAGGACGATCGATACTTGCTGGTGATTGACTACTTCTCCCGGTTTGTGGAAATAGCAAAACTGCCATCAACAACTGCAGCATGCATAGTAACCCATCTCAAAAGTATGTTTGTTCGTCATGGAATTCCTTCTGAAGGGATGTCAGATAATGGGCCACAGTTCAGTGCAGAATACTTCAAGAAATTCACTAAAGAGTGGGGTTTCTCTCACACAATGTCCAGTCCCAGATATCCACAAGCCAATGGGGAAGCTGAAAGGACAGTGAGGACTGTGAAGGATTGTCTTAGCAAATCAGCAGATCCATACCTTGCTCTTATGGAGTATTGGGCAACAGAACTGCTGATGGGCAGAAAGCTGCGAACTACAGTCCCAGTAATCCATCAGTGTTGAACCCAGGCTGGATGGACTTGAATCGTCTGAAAGAAGAAGAAAAGATTAGGAGAGGAGAGAGAAACAAGGAAAACAATTTAATAAAAGACACAGAGCACATGATTTACCACAGTTACATCCAGGAGAGTCTGTGTGGATCAGTGACACTAGAGAAAAAGGGACTGTGATTATGTCAGCAGGGACTCCCAGATCTTACCTTGTGGATTCGCCTAAAAGTATTCTTTGTCGAAATCGGAGTCACCTGGTATCCACACCAGTGGCACCACCAGCAGGAATCTCAGGGTGTACACAGGCGCCTGAACTGGAAAACAAGGCTTCTATAGTGGGACCAGATGTTCTGTGTTCAGATAATGTTCCAGGACTACCCAACACTCCTGAGAAAAGATATCCTTCTAGGGAAAGGAAACCCCAAAGTACCTGAAGGACTTTGTACATAGTTAGCAGGTACTATTGGGAAACTGAGTGATTTGCTATGGGGCAGAATAAACCCCCACGCTCAGTAGAAGGGATGGGTAGTCTACCCCACCCTTCTTAGTTAAAAGGGAAGAACAACTGTTCTGTTCCTCTGGATGTAATGTGTATGTAAAGTTTTGTTGAGGAAAAATAAGTTATAAGTAGTTATGAAAAACAATAACGGGGTGTCTTTTAAAACCCTATTTTGTGCAGAACTTCTTCCTTCCGCCACGGATTCAAATCTCAGTTTGACAGTTTAACAGCTAAGCTCAAGCCACTAATTTCGAAAATTTAATTTTAGAGCTATAATGAAGGAGTGTTGAGTTGCTTCATTAAAAGCTTATTGTATTACTGTATTGAAAGCTGTGCATTATGTGGAGTCGAGTATTATGAGAGAGAGTGATGGACTAAGTGAGTGTGATTAACTGCATCTGATACAGCATTCATTCTTCAGCTTAATCTCATATTCACAATAAAATATTAGTTTGAATGTCCGCTGAGCAGGGCTGGATTGGTAATCGGGCATACTGGGCATTTTCCCGGTGGGCCGACGCACTTAACGGGCCGACAGAAAGGTTTTTTTGGGGGGTTTTTTTGCCGAGGACCATCACGCAGGGACAGCGAGAAGCCAGTGGCCCATTGGTTTATCTCCTGTATTGACAGTGTAAACATCCAATCACAATGTGCTATAGATGGAGCGATTAAGTATTTTGCTCTGCCCATATAAAGATCGCTTCACCCCAACTTCTTCCTCGTCGGCTTTTACCACGTTTTCTCAGCAGCTTTATCAAGAACAGGCTTGCTCTGCGGTGAGTGATGCGGGCCAAAGAGCCAGGCAGGAGGAGAAGAAGAGTATTTGAATTGGTAAAGTGCTTGATAGGGACTCACAACGGAGGCAGGCATCTGACCTTATCTTAATGTGCGTGCGCGCCATGAGTGTAGAATATGTAAAAACTTTTTAATAAAACGTAAATTCAGCCCCCGCGATTTTTTGGCCAAGTCAAGTCAAGTGTGTTCATAGAGGTTTCCATGGGCCAATGCGAATAAAGCTAAATTTAAAAAAAAGACACAATATTGTTAGACTGAGGTTTTATTCTTATCCAAAACAAGATGTGATATGAGTGTGATATATAGGCTACATACATACACTACCAGTCAAAATTTTTGAACAGTAAGAAAGATCCAATAGGAAGATGTAAAGATCAGCATTTATCTGAAATAAAAAGCTTTTGTGACATTATACATATGCCATTCAATAGCTTGGAGTCAGTATAATTTTTTTTGGGGGGGGAATTATAGAAATCAATACTTTTATTTAGCAAGGATGCTTTAAATGGATCAAAAGTGACGATAAAGACATTTATAAAGTTACAAAAAATTTATATTTCAGATAAATACTGTTCTTCTGAATTTTCTATTCATCAAAGAAATCTGAAAAAATTATACTCCGCTGTTTTCAACATAATAATAGTAAATGTTTTTTTGAGCAGCAAATCAGAATATTTGAATGATTTCAGAAGGATCATGTGACTAGAGTAATGATGCTAAAAATTCATCTTTGAAATCGTAGGAATAAATTACATTTTAAAATATAGTCAAATAGAAAACAGTTATTTTAAATAGTAAAAATATTTCACAATATTACTGCTTTTGCTGTATTTTGGATCAAATAAATGCAGGTTTTGTGAGCAGAAGAGAATTCTTTAAAAAACAATATATATATATATATACACATCGAAGTGGTGGTGGGCCGCCTGGACCTAAAAATGCCAGGGCAGATTTTTTTGTCCCAGTTAAGCCCTGCCGCTAAGGAAAGCAAATCTTTGCCGTACTATCCTCAAAGCCACTAGAAGGCAAACCTGCAGCCAAAATGCTAACGCTTCCGCTTTGTCAGTACATGGGAAAGGAGACCAGAGGCCTCCTTTTTTTTTTTAAATGGATGTCATTGGAGAGGCTTCACTATGCTGAATAAACAGCATTTTAGAGGAAACAGCTTATAATTTAATGAATCAACAGCCTATCGGCTAATCTTCAACTTGTTTTACACTAAATAATATTTTAGGATTTAACTATTTTTAGAGTTTACACCGAAAAAAAAAGACGTTTTATAAGAGAAGTCTCTCACTTTTTGCAACCAGAAGGATTCAGCTTTCGGCACTTCTCATGCATTCCTATGGTATCCGTAAACAGCGATTGAGTGTCGCACAACTCTTTCTGAAATTTAATGATGTCAAAGCTATAATGTGATTGATTATTAAGGCACACGTGATCCAAGTTGACCGTTACGCTTTCTCAAATAGTAAGTATACAGACCCTCTTATCTCCCTATAGTAAGACAATCTCTGCTATCCTTTCATCTGTTAGGGTGATTTCCAATGACAGCGCAGCTCAGTGCATTTGTTAACTGCGTCTTACAGGCTGTTATTAAAAGTAATGTGATATTTTCAAATGCAAAAAATGATTAAAATAATAAATAACTTCCATTTCTGTCTCTTTCAAAATAAAAGTCTTTACTGCTGACTCATAAAAAGTATCGTCACCATCTAATGGTGAAACAATGTCAAAATCACCATCACGAACACACACACTGTTTCCCAATACTAAATACTACTATTAAGTATATAAAATATTATTTACTGAATAATAAACAACAACAGCCATCATAAAAGTTACTAGACAACACAGGCGCCAGATAGCACATGTACGTCTGCAAGATGTCTGTTAAAGATCTCTTGATCTGGAAAGCATCTGCTTTGGACAAACATCTGACAGACATCTTTCAGATGTCAGTTTTACATACATTCTAAATCATAAACATCTTAAAGACATCTAATAGACGTCTATTTGACATCTAAAAGGAAACGTCCTAAAGACGTATTGCAGATGAGCAAACTCTCTAAAAAATACATCTTGCAGATGGAAATGCAGATGTCAAATAGACGTCTCCGAGATGTATGTGTGCTATCAGGGGCAGGGCTCTAATATGCAGCATTAAATTTACATAAAATATAACCAAAATATAGCCAAAACTATTTGCTCTGGAACAAATAATAGATTAATGAGACCAAAGACTGCCCGTTAGATTTACCCCAAAATAATTATATCTTATGTTTAACCACTACAGAGACATCAGAGCCAGCAGCAAATTCCAATCTGGCCGAGGTGAGGCTGCTTTAGGCGGGTTCATGAGCGCTGAATGGCTTCTGACACCCTGGAGCTCACATCTCCGAAAACGTCGAAGCAAATTTTCAAACTTTTGGGTGGCAGTAAAAATTCTTGTTGAGTCTTTCTGGTTAGAATAAATTGCTCTGATGTCTTGGAAGTTTTGAAGCCAGACTTTGCTAACAGTAACAAAGCCGAGTTGTGTTTGCAAACACAACTCCAGAACTTAGTTTAGTAGGCTACTCACATACGCCTTGAAGCTGTTCAAAAGATTCCGTACATGTGCCTTTGTATTTTTAGACAAAGGTTTGTATACCATAAATGGTAGGGATGGGAAGATTCCCTGATTTGCTCGGTGCATCAGCATAAAAAGTTAAGGATGGGTTTAAAAAGTGTGCATCGGCTACAAGTTGGCATTTATATCACGATGCATCGTTTCTAACATATTTGCATCTGTAAAAAACGATTTAATTATATATAATTACTACTGGATGCACTATACTTTTGTTTAGAAAGTGACCAATAATCCGTGACCATATTTTATATGTAGATTGATTTCTCCTCTCTAAACTGTTTCTCAAGTGCGTTTTCTCATCACTGCTGCTGCGTGATTGTGACGCATCACAACACTACGGAGACCCAAGGAAAAGTGGGGATTAAAGTCCAAAACCTCACTTGAAATAACCTAACAAATCAATCGGGGCTAAAGCGGTTCCATAAATGACTAATTAAATTCACACCATCTCACTGCTTATTCTTAAGCAGCCCTTAATGTCGATCATGGATCAAATCGATCCACCATCACAAACAGCGAATATATCTGTGCTGTTTAATGCATTTGAGACGTTGTGTTTTCTTCAGTGCATAACTGACATGTCAGGTATATTCTTCATCTGTAAATGTCAGAAAGTCACGCAAACATGAATTTTGCTGTCAGGAGTGGGCGAGGCTGACGCGAGTGAACGAGCGCTGCTGCACGCATGCGCACTAAACAGACAGAAGGCAATCTAGTAAAATACATTTTGCTAAAATATTTGTTGTTGAACTTTAAATGTGTCTTTTGTAGGATTTTAAACCTACATATAAGTGTATTTTTATGATAGTAGTAAATGTAAAGGGACTATTGTAGAAGGTAAATCAAATGTAAGCTAGTTCAGTAATTACTAAGCTCAAATTAGTTAATATGTGTTTCTTATAGCTGTTAAAATATAGTAATTTTCCTAAAGGGACTATTGTAGAAGGTAAATCAAATGTAAGCTAGTTCAGTAATTACTAAGCTCAAATTAGTTAATGTGTTTCTTATAGCTGTTAAAATATAGTAATTTTCTTTATTATTTATTTTAATTTTTAATTCAGTGATTTTAATTTAGTTATTTTAATGCTTTAAAGAGCAATTTTAGATTTTAATGTACTAATGTTCTGCTATCTGTTCTGCAAACTATAAAAGGTACAGCAAAAAAAGTCAAATAATAGTACGTGAGAGAGTGGTAATATCATTGGGTTCCTATCGGTCAGTGTTAGAGGAACTCAGCTTAGTCTGACAGTTAACCTGCTTTAGACCAGGTCAGTTTCCCAGCATAAATTGCCACAGCTAAGCTTGATCTATTCTAGGCCAATGTTAAATTTGCTTTATGGAACCAAATCATTTGACAATGAGTCAAACTAACTGAAATAAGCCTGGCTTATTTGGTAAACTTGTTTTATGAAATGGCCTCGAGGCATTAAAAGTGATCATATTTTCTCTATAGCAGGTAAATCAAATGTAAGCTAGTTCAGTAATTACTAAGCTCAAATTAGTTAATATGTGTTTCTTATAGCTGTTAAAATATAGTAATTTTCCTTATTATTTATTTTAATTTTTAATTCAGTGATTTTAATTTAGTTATTTTAATGCTTTAAAGAGCAATTTTAGATTTTAATGTTCTAATGTTCTGCTATCTGTTCTGCAAACTATAAAAGGTACAGCAAAAAAAGTCAAATAATAGTACGTGAGAGAGTGGTAATATCATTGGGTTCCTATCGGTCAGTGTTAGAGGAACTCAGCTTAGTCTGACAGTTAACCTGCTTTAGACCAGGTCAGTTTCCCAGCATAAATTGCCACAGCTAAGCTTGATCTATTCTAGGCCAATGTTAAATTTGCTTTATGGAACCAAATCATTTGACAATGAGTCAAACTAACTGAAATAAGCCTGGCTTATTTGGTAAACTTGTTTTATGAAATGGCCTCGAGGCATTAAAAGTGATCATATTTTCTCTATAGCATCGAATCGCTTTGTGTTGAATCTAATCGAAATTGGATCGCACTGCATCGTAACAGGGGTGAATCGTATTGCATTGCATCGGTAGCTGCTTCATGTGTATCTCTAATGTATCGTATCGTTGGCTATGCATCGAGATGCGTATTGTATTGGCCTGAGTCATGAGATGCACATCCCTAATAAATGGGCTCCTGAAGAGTGATCAATAACACGTCATGCACTTTATTTCTAGCTCCTGTATTTAGGGACAAGGTCCTTTTCCATATATGACTGTTTTTCAAGCTTTAAATAGTTCACTCTGTTCCGAGCACAATGCATCCTCACACACACAGCCAATTACATGATAGTAGATAATAGTAGAATAATTTTATCTTATAAATAGACATAATTCTATATATCAAGATAAATGAAAATATTCCACAAAATCAAACAGTCAGTATGTAAAAATAGGTCCACCAAGGGGCCTGCAAAACATTGAAGTCCCATGATCTAAAGTGTTTTAAGTGGTTGCTCACTAACCCAAATCAAGAACCCATCCTCATGTCTCATTCTAGTTTCTAAATCTGATTCCTTCTTCAATGCAAGTCTGTGGGATTTTTTGTTTTATCATCCACCAAGCACAAAATGTAAGTCTGATTGGTGATTCCAAGTCAGTTCCACTCAGATTTGCATTTGATGTGTACTGTCTGTGAGTTTTTCAAGAAAATCAGAGTTGGCATTGTGGAATATTAACAAGTTCTTTCTGATGATAACCTTTTCTTGTTTGGGTTATGTAACTAAGCCCCCTTACAGACTGGTGATTACAGGGCACAAGCACTTAATAAAATAGATGTGTGGCTCTTTTAAAGACAGTTAATTGAAAAAAGGAGCCTAAGCAACAACAGGAGAATCTTGTGCATTTCCCTGTTTACCAAACGATCAATGATGCTCTCTCAGACGTCCTTCCAGGTGCTGGTTGCACTGCTAAATTGAATCTCGCTCATTTCAAAGCACAACAGTCCACCTTTGACATTTTCAATGACCCTTTTACTGCCACTGTAAACAGTGTGCCGGTGCACATTAAAACAACTGCCAGATCTGCAATACAACAGTCTGAAAGCAAAGTTTCAAACTGCTTTAACACTCACACTTCATTGCTAGCACTGACTTTAGACAGCCTCTGTCCAGGGCCGTTTCTAGCCAATTTGACGCCCTAGGCGAAATCCCTATTGCCCCCCCCCCAAAAAAAAATTCTATATATATATAACTCTTTTCAGACACCAGTTGCTTCTCACGTTCAAATTGGTTGTCATGGTAATGACACTAATTTGTGGCGATTCAGTGCATTGAGTTCCACAAATCTGAATGCATTATTTGTAAATTGACTGTTATGATTTGGATACTATATACACTATACTACTACATATTGTTTAGATATTATCAATGGCTACTTTTTTGTCTTTATCTGTTTTTTGTTCAATTTTTTTGTTGTTGTTTCTTGAACCATTGATTTAAAGTGTCAGTTATTGCATTATTATTTCAGTCAAACCTATAAAATCCCTTTGTTACCCCAAACTACATATGAAAGCTTTATCAGTGGCATAAAATTAACCAATGCTGCTACTTAATCATTTGCTACTCGTTAAAGCGTTAACATCCCCTTTAAATAACGTGAACATTAAGCGCTGTTGGAAGTGGATGAACTGATTCAGCATTTCGACACCTCCGTAAGGATGCATTTAACTCGACAAAGCGGTCTAATAAAGGATGTATTGATCTCGTGAATTAGCGAATTTTACTATACAAATATTTTTTAATTGGATGTTAAAGATTATTTGTGAATATTACATGACACGCTGATCCTTTAACAACGCATTGGCGCAAAAAAACGCACACCTTTTGGACAAATCTGCCACAAATATTTGGACAAATGTGCCACAAAACAAACAAAATACTGATTTTGTGCATTGTATTTACTGTACCAATATTTTAAATTGGCCTTTGAACTTAGCTTTATTGCATGGCAAAAAAAAGTGTTACCTTGCCAAAGCACTGACAGAGCCCACTGATCTAACGGCGTTGTTGAGCACTCCAAATGCAAACTTTGCATGCAACAATCAGGCAGCAATTGACAGCGCTCTGATGTAGTGGCATACAGGCATCGTCAGATTGACAGTACTCTAGCCCAATAATGTTGGGGGATCCAGTGGGGACGGCAGTCATATTTCAGGGTGACCGTGCCACTCTTTATCACAACCCTGCTAAAAGTGCCAGTACGTGCGCTCATTGGCGCCTCTTCAGCTGGTGGCGCCCTAGGCGACCGCCTAGCTCGCCTATGCCTAGAAACGGCCCTGCCTGTCTGAGACTAATACATTTTTTCCATTAAGAATTTCAGTAATCACAGATTGCATCAAAGCAATGAAAACTTCCGTCAAGTTTTATAAAATGCCATGGGATACAACATCAATCTGAATACTGACTAAATGATTTGGTGTAAACAGTCTTGAGTTTCTGGATGGTGCAGCATCAAAATGACAGGATTTCAAGAATTACATCTCATATTAACTTAACTGCAGTTTAAATTTAATGGAATATAAAGTCATGATTTCCTCACTTCAAATACAAAAGCTGCAATTTTGTCTTACTGACCTGGTAATTTAGTTTATTGAGTCTGCTGTCAATCATTGTGATGGCAGAGGGAATCTAGTCGATGACCAATAGTCAACAATGCCTGAATTATTTGCACTGATTATTATGGATGATAGTCACCTTTCTCCCATTTCCTAAAAGAATGAGAAAGTAGTGTTGCATGCAATTAGACACTGAAAAATCAATATATATATATATATACAGTAAAATACTATTTCAGTCTTTCTACTTCTAAATTTCACGTTTAACTCAGTGTTACTTGCGATCTCTTTATAATTATTTGTGAAATTTACAAGCAATTTCTGAGTGAAAATGTAAATCATATAACAGATTTTGTATAATGCAGATTGTGATTATTTAATATATATCACAAATTACTGTATAACCCCTAATAGCTTTTAATAGTGGCCAATTTTTAAATCATAAAAGCAGTTTATCAGCAATTTCTGAGTGAAATGTAAATCCTATTACAAATGTTGTTCAGTGCAAATTACTGAATATATCAGAAAATACTGTATAACTCCTTTTAGCTTTTAATAGTGGCCACATTTTAGTATCAAATCATATAAGCATACAGTAGATTATCTTTAAGCACAGTGTTGTTTCAGCATGTATAAAAACAATATATTGCATAAATGTTTTGTCATCCTTATTAGATTCATGCATGCTGATGGTTGCACTACCATCTATCTCCATGTTGTCCTTGATGGAGGAGACCATATGCGCTGGAGATTAAAGCCAGATTAAATCACACAGCGGCCGTGCTCCTAATGAAAAACCATCCTGAGCTTATCTTTTTAAAAGGATAGAAGTGATTCCCCCCTCGAGCATTCCTTTTAAGTTCACACACAGACGTCATGCTACGTTTAAGCCCATTCACCGTTTCACTGTCCCACTGTATATCTGTCTCACTGTTTCGGTGTTAATGATACCATATTCCGTAATCCCTATCTCGGAAAACGTCTAGCTAACCTGTTCTGGAAAATGTCTAACTGGCCCAACAGTCGGTGACGTAATGATGGATCACTGTCAATTTGACCTGTGAGATTGACCAGGTTGTCCTTAAGTGCTTTCTGTGTTGATGTTCGTTTATCAAATCGGCCTTGCTGTTTGGATGATTCCGGGGGATTATCCATATAATCCTTAACATTGTGAACTTTCCTTGAAGCTGCTTTTACCTTCAGTCACCCTGCGTGATCTGGTGCCAAAGCCAGTCAAAATTGTGCCTCTCTCTCCGGATAGGGAGGGTGAAATAAACTTAAACTGTTTGGAAAACAATGTAAACTAAGAATAATCCAAGCAAATAATTACTGTTTGCACAAGCAAGCAAATGCTCCAGTGGTTATGAAAGTAAGATTGTTCCTCAGTGGGTAGGAAGTACAAGCCTGCCAATTTTGCAAACAATACACATTTTTTACATGGCTGTTTAAGTCATTATAATCACTTTTGATGGAAAGGTTCCTGAAAATCTGCATTTTCTTCATATTTAGGCAAAAACAAAAATACTGCTTACCTCATATCAAGCATTTTCAAAACGTTCATTTTCAATTAGCTCTTGGTACATTTAGGTCAACTACAAACCAATAAAAGCAGTACACAACAAAGACACGATAGCCTATTGAAAAGATTAAAAGTATCACCATCCGAAGACATAAGCCGATCAATAAATTAATCCACAGCAGACAAAAACCATAAGTCATGTCTCAACACAATTTATCTGACCTGCATGTACAGAGATACAGAGTGCTCAAAATGTCTGAGATCACTGGTGAAAATACATATATTTTTTAAAATTATATTCTAATTTAATTATGCACTTTCTAGTAAAAAAAAATCAATACATATTAAAAGTTTGAAATCATTTTGAATTTTTTTTAAATAGTTTTTGGTCTCTTATGCTCATTTATTTGATCAAGAATACAGTACATTTGTTGAAATATTATTACAATTTAAAATAACAGTTTTTTACTACGTCTGACCAGGGTGAAGCCAACATACTGAGAGAGTCCGGCGATGCCAAATGGCCGATGGTTCACACTGAGGTCGAGAGTGGAAGGAGCGCAGGCGCAGGAGCCAGGACGATGGGTCGCGGCAGATCATAACACACCGAGGCTGGAGGAGGAGCCTCAGGCTCTGAGAGGAGGCAGAGGTGGTACCGAAGGACTGGTGGGAGACGGTGATGACTGGATGGCATGGATGGACTGGGGAAGAGACTAGAGACCCACACAGAGACCAATAAAAAAACAAAGCATTCATAATATCAGTCTGGAGAGGTTTTGGGAGAAGGAGGCTTGGCAGGTCTAACGAGGAAGGTGTATGGTAGACTAGTTCAGGCAAAAGTAATGGGGGCAGAATAATATCCTCTCTAAGCTTACCAGTGCATCAGTCAACTAAACTCAAATGGAGCTGAACATATATACACGTGATAATGAGCAGATTAATGAGTGAACAACTGAACATAATGAGTGACCATGACAACCAATGATGAACTCAGGCAGAAGGTGATGAAACACAAAAAGTAACCAAATTAACAAAATTGTGACACGTGTCTGATCAATTGAATGTGTCCTAGCTGAATTTAAAAAAAAGAATCATACTTTTTCCACATGAATAAGTTACATTTTCAAATATAACAGTTATCCTAAATTGTAATAATATTTCACAATATTAGTGTTTTTACTGTATTTTTGATCAAATAAATGCAGCCTTGGTAAGCAGAAGAGACTTCTTTCAAAAACATTAATAAATCTTAATTATTCCAAACTTTTGACCTGTAGTGCATTATGAGTAACAATTTATTTGAGTGTCTTATTATTCGCTATGTTACCCTACAAATAGTATAGCATCTGAAATATGATTTAACCATCAACGTCATGATGCTTTATTATTGTTTTTCATTTTTCAAAATCCTAAATCTTCAGGTTTGTTTTATGATTTGGTTTAAATAAGATTTTGAATCCCACGTTTTCAAGGTGGTCCAAGACATTTGAATGTCTGTCACTGTTCATAATGACACCAAACCAATAAGTGTTTCCAAACATACAGAAGCACACAGAGGCCATGCATTATTTTTTTCACAACTTATAAACAAGTTTGACTATAAAACTAGTATAGTTTCTGTCCTTTGATACAGTAACAAATGACTGTGTGAACATCTGCCTGGTGTCAGGCTCCCCCCGCCCCCGCCCCCAGAACCTAGAAGCTGATAGAAAGGGCATGAATACAGCAATCACATTGTAAAACCAACACTGATGTGTCACAATGATTTCTTTTCCACTTAAACCTTTTTACTTCCTCTATGTTTAAAATGGGATCTTTACAGTCCATTGCTCAGAGTCAATACTGGGAACAGCAAACTCAAACAAGTGCTCGCTGGAAAAGAAAGCATTGATAAAATGCTAGTTAGAAAGCACTCAGGTCTGACCAGTGGTTGTATATGTCCCTTAGAAACAGACTTCAGGCCCCCCGGGTGCACTGCGGTTATTATTCTGCACACAACTCATTTGTTTAGCTAAATCAATACATTCTGTGATGCGTTAAACACTATCATCAATGAAAGAAATGCAAATGCAGTGCTTCAGCAAGACAAGATGCAGTATTTGTTTCCTAAATGCACTGCCAATCTGATTAATATTCGTATGTTAAGTGAAATTCAAGCAAACATGCCTTTTGAACATTGAATGCATAATTTAAATGTTACTATTTAAACATTTATAGCATGTTTAATTCATGGCATTCACAAATTGATTTCATTGTATTTATGATAAAGGAGATTAATTAAATATGTTTAACACTACTTAATTTATTAACGACAACACATTTACTCAATTTAAACTTAAATTACAAATCTGGGTTAATTTATCACTGCATTTGTCACCAAAACGTTGTTCTCCATAGTTTACTGAAGCACCATATGCTTCTGAATAGTGATCTTGAAAACTTAAGCAGTTGTAACCATATGCAGATTTGGAGAGCTACTGAAATGCAGGCTACATTCATACAGCAACAGAATACAGATGTCAGTCCTGCCGTTTGAAAATGATTAATAGTTTAAGACATTCTTTATAAAAAGTAATCGATATGTTATCAAATATAATCACTTAAATTACTGTAATAAAGTAACTAAAATTGTTACACTACTTATTACATTTTAAACAGGGTAACTTGTAATTACATTTCCAAAGTAACCTTCCCAACACTGTCTGCAAGTGAATGCCACATCAAAACAGCAACGCTCGCATTATAATCAACAAAGAGCAGACATGGTGTAAATAAGAGATGTGTTGAGCAGTAGCAGCTTTGTTGATCACATGTAGATCGTTTGCAGGAGTCCACAAGTCTTCTTACATTCGCTCAGAGATCTCGCTCTGAACCGCAGGCCTTAAACAGGCGCGTGTGTAAAATCACAGTGACGGCTTCAGTGATTATAATGGGATGGAAGTGTTCTAGTGTTGCTAGCTTTCTGTGTATAACTTATTCAGAATCAGAATCACAGTTTTGTTTTTCATGCTGCTAAGTTTTTCATGTTGTGAAGTTTAGCCACTGTCATTTAAAAGTACAAGGAATGCAGTTGCACCACAAAAAAATGCACTACAACAGGGCTGTACAAACTCGGTCCTGGAGGGCCGGTGTCCTGCAGAGTTTAGCTCCAACCCTAACTAAACACACCTGAACCAGCTAATCAAGCTCTTACTAGGCATAGAAACTTCCAGTCAGGTGTGTTGAGGCAAATTGGAGCTAAACTCTGCAGGGCACCGGCCTTCCAGGACCGAGTTTGGACAGCCCTGTACTACAATATCAAGAAAACCAATCTGTTTTGTCAAAACTGTGCAGCCCAAATGCATAGCATAATTGTAAATCAAAATGTATTTTTGATAGAAGTTTTTTTTTAGGTAAAATTTATTTTTTTTAATTAACCAAACCTAAAACTATCAAGGTAACCTAAAGCCAAATATCTGTGCCCAATTTTCACATCCCATTTAAGTTTAATGTTTCTCATTAAATCAGTCCTTACAGGGGATTATAAGGATACAATCAGGGACTTGTGTTAAGGACACCTCATCTGATTTTGGACACTCTGTGTAAAGTGGCACTTGTGAACACAAATCGTTCCCAAACCCCTTCTCTGACAGTATGGTGTTCTACTGTGTACAATTGGAGATACAAAATTCATGCAAATTAATCAGAATTCTCATTCAAACATTTAACTGTGTGCTCTGCACAAAAGTACACCGTTTGCAGAAATTGTCTTTGCTCAAAAGTTCTGCATCTCAACTTACTGAGACTTCGCCCTAGTTGATTTATGCAAATGAAGAAAAAGAGTCTTATCTAGAACACTGCCATAAAAACCAGGGGTGTAGCTTAGTTCAGTTAACCATTTTTAAATCATTATTATTAGAGCTTTGCATCGTGGCTAGTACATAATGTTGTTTTTTTAGACCAATCAGAAGTCTTTGGCAACCAGTTGCATTGGTAGTTGATTGAATAAATTACATTTGTAACACTTTTCTACAACCTTAAAGAAATAGCTCACCCAAAAATTAAAATTAGCTGAAAATTTACACTTCGGTCATCCAAGATGTAGATTTTTTTTTTCTTCATCGGAACAGATTTGGAGAAATTTAGCATTACATCAACTGATTACCAATGGATCTTCTGCAGTGAATGGGTGCCGTCAGAATGAGAGTCCAAACAGCTGATGAAAACATCACAATAATCCATGTGCCTTAATGATTCTTACAAACATGCAGCTTTTCACTTCACAAGTTGTTAACTGATGGACTGGAATGGTGTGGATTACTTGTGGATTATTGTGATGTTTTTATCAGCTGTTTGGACTCTCATTCTGACGGCACCCATTCTCTGCAGAGGATCCATTGGTGAGCAAGTAAAGTGAATGCTTTACTTGTTCTAATGAATAAACAAACTCCGGTACATCCTGGATGGCCTGAGGGTGAATACATTTTCAACAAATTTTAATTTTTGTTGAAACTATTCCTTTAATTCGTGCTCCCATGATAGAAACCGCAATAAGACCTCCACATGAAAAAAGCCTCCAAAACCTCATGACGGTCTCTGCTGACCTTTAGCTAACAGGAGGAGAATTAGTGCATGCGTGTGTACCAGACCTGCTGGCAGATTATGGATTTGCCACAAGCAAATATTCATATTTATATGGTCATACATAACAATCAATGAACTAGCGGGTACACCAAGTACATTGCAAACATTCATATGGGTTTAGTTGGTGTAATATACCAGGTAATTTAAGAAAGGATTGAGGATGTGGGTAATGCATGTTATTTGAAAAATAATTTTCAACTTAATGTCTATGGACAGCAACTGCAGCATGCTGTTGATTACCACAGACAATGTGGTGTGTGTAATTTGACCCTCTGTTCATAAAGAACAAATAGGAAACACTTTTACAGTAATGTCCTTACAATGGTAGATAATTGAGCTATAGAGTTGTGTCCATTGTAAGTGTATACATTAACTGTAAGCACCTTTTCTGTTCAATTTTTATTGTTTGAGAAAATCAGCAGCCATGGATTGTCAACAGACAATAAAATACTTAATTCATAAGGAACCCCTAAGGGACAGGGTGATAAGAAAAAAATTAGATGGGAGGAGGAGAATGTACTGATAAAATGATTCTGTGCTGAAGTAAATACTACAGAAAAACAAATGTTAGTTAGTTCAGACAATAATAAATAAAAAAACGAAGTAAATTCTATTTTAGTACTCAACTCAAGTGTGTAGAAATTAAAGCGTAAATATCAACTTAATAAAATTAAGTAAATCTCACTCAGCGTTTCTGATATTGGTTTTCCCATCATGCACTGGGGCATGAATAATTAATTTTGAATTAATTAATTATAAATAAATAATTGAATTTTTTTTTGCTGTTTTCCAGCTATATTTACACTGTTTTATCATTGCTTTTGTAGTTAAGTTTAGTCATTTGCGATTTTGTTACACCTGAAGTTAATTGTTTTACTCAAAATGACACATTCATATAATGATCCAGAGAATGTCACTGTCATTTTGTATTGTGTACTGAGTATTGAAGTCTCTGTGGCACTCGGGTGAGTGCCACATTTTTAATTATTTAAATATAGGCCTGGTTTCACATACAGAGCTTAGACTAAGCCAGGATTAGGCCATAGTTTAACTTAAGTAGGACATTTTTATAAAGTAATTTTTATAAAAATTCCTTAGAAGAAAACATTACTGGTGTGCATCTTGAGACAAAACAAGGGCACTGACATATTTTAAAGTCAGTCAGCTCAAGTTTATTTCAGTTAAAACAGCTCCGACTTACATTTTAGTCTGGGACTATAGTCCTTAATAGGCTTAAACCTCGTCTGTGAAACCAGGGGATAGCATCTACATGATATCTATTGTATTATTTACTTGGATGTTTCTGAGTAAAACATACACTTTGAAAGCATGGTTTAATTCAGTGCTGTATTGAGTAAGTATTACAGGTAAGCTTGACTAAGTAAAAATTACTCAAACTTTTACTGGACAAGCTAAAGTTACTTATTTACTTATTTTTTTCTTAAATTTAAATTTGCTTAACTTAGGTAAGTAGATTTGATTTAATTCTATATGTGAAATTAAATATAATTATGTAATATTTAAATATAATTATTTATTTATGAATGTTAAGTTCAGTGGTAAGTAGATTTTACTCAACAATAACAGGTCAATTGTACAGAGCAGTAGCAGTAAAATTTACTTAAAATGTGTTAGTGCAAATCGTTACGAGGATTGTATCAAGTAAATCCTACAAGTAATTTTTTTTCAGTGGCATGCTTTTGCATTTTCCTCAAGAAACGTTCATAAAACTTGTATCCTGTTATAAAACATTTGGGTTCTGCCAAATAAATTTGGTGTTTACTCACTTAAGTATTAAAAATACAGTTTTTCCTCCTACCTCATATAAA
Source organism: Sinocyclocheilus grahami (assembly GCF_001515645.1). Classification (NCBI taxonomy): domain Eukaryota; kingdom Metazoa; phylum Chordata; class Actinopteri; order Cypriniformes; family Cyprinidae; genus Sinocyclocheilus; species Sinocyclocheilus grahami. The sequence continues at coordinate 586,311 of NW_015506257.1, read as the reverse complement.
TTCACAAAATTTTTGCAAGCAAAGGCAAAGTTTCTCAGAGGAACACAATATTTTTGCTAGAGTACACAAAAACATTTAAACATTGTTTTCTGATGTAAAACATTTGGATTTTGTCAATAAACTTTGCATTTATTATTAAAAATGTTGTTTTTCCTGCCATCTCTTATTATTTCCATCACAAAAGTTTTGTGATCAAGCGCAAGTATCTCTGGAAATGCAGTATTTTTGTGAGGAAATGCAAAAGTTTTGTAAGCAAATTTAAAAGCACTGAAATATAATTATCTCTCCACATTAAATGGACAGGGTGATGGGGAAAAACTGAAATGAGAGACAAAAATATATTTCAATACTTTGGTGTTCTCTCAAAAACTTTTGTGCTCCCCCGAGAAACTTTGTGATCACTCATAAAACTTTTTGCAAAAATGTTTGTGTTACCCCAAGAAACTATGCGTTCGCTTGCAAAACTTTTTTCAATACTTTTATATTAAATATAATATATATTAAAGATTATTGGGGAACACAATATTTTGTCAGGAAATCTCAAAAGCATTGAAATATACAGTATTTGTTCCTCTCATCTAATAATTTTTTCCATCACCATGTCCCCTTAGATGCTCCGTAAGTTCAAACATATGCTGACACAACCCACAGTGTGTAACCCCTCTATGTTTTTACTATTAATTTAATGCAAAAAAATATGTAAAAAAAATCTCCTGTTGCTACTGATGTTGAATGTTCTTTGATATATCTTTAAAAGCTGTTTTACGTTGAAATAGCATCACAATTAATACAGTAGTCAAAAAACGCGGTTCTAAATGCCACATAACCCTGATATAATTATTACATTGCATTGGCATGGCATATTCAAGCTTAGCATGTCAAGACATGTTGCACCAGATTTGACATCAGAGATGACTTAAATTTGTGTCTTGAGTTGAATGAATAACTTTTCAGTGGTTTTTGGAGCAAAATGCCTTTATTACATGGAAATGATATGCTCTTTATAGGTTTGGAATGACATGAGGGTGAGGAAACGATGACTTTCATTTGTGGGTAAACCATTTAAAAAGCTATAAATATTCCTTTAAATCACGAAGTCATGAAACAAACATGGTGTTAGACATTCAGTGAACCAGTCTGACCTCAGCACACATCGTAAACAGTGAAATACTGCCAAGCAGAAACCGTGTCTCTACATCCCTGTCCTTATGCTCTATATCTCTCTATATAACCAGTGAACCCTCACTGGATCTCAACGTGAGGGATTTGCCATAGACCAGAGACAGATGTGCCGTGCCCTGTCCTCTCTTCCTCTCACTCTCTTTCCAGAGTCTATTTGTTTAGCAGGATTACAGCCTGTCATCTCAGGGGAAGGCGGTCATGGCGCAAAGCGCTCGGCTCTTAAAGGGCCCGTTCACAGAACCAGCGTGTCTCCGAATGGACTCCCACCGAGCTTGGCTCTGCGGGACCCTGCCAGAGTGTTTCTCAACAGGTCTGAATGGAAAATGGATGTTCATTTGATCCAAAGCGTGCAATGACACCTCTGACACAGTCCTTGAGGGCCCTGTGATAAATATTTAAAGAGCGAGAGAAAGAAATATTTGATTGGAAAGAGAAAGAATTATGTGGATAATTGCTCACTGACTAAAAACAGAGGGGGATCGTGAGTGGTTATGCGTTCGGAGGAAAGATGGAAGGCAAATGGCAGTCTACACGCTGTGCTGATTAGATATTTCTTTTGAAGGTAGGTGTGGTGTCAGGTTTGCTTTGAGAGGCTTTTCTACTCTTGATGTTTCTGGGCTAACAAAGATGTGTCGAAGAAACATTCGCTGATGTGAAGACTTTGTTACTCGCTTGTGGCACTTTGCAGGCAGCTGGCTGCTAATTTATTGAGCGTTGATGTTTGGCATCTTGTGGGCAGATGTGTTTGACTAACATTATCTGCTGAGGAGGGTTCACAACGTCTTTATTTTCACACGACATGCACAGGAATTTTTTGATGCGCTGTGAAGACTATAAAATAATATGTAAGAACAACAGCACCAACAAAACAAAACTCATTAATAAATGAATAAAATATATAAAAAATCCCACGAAAACTTGCAGCTTGTAGTTGCAATTATAGTTATTTGACAATAAAAATTCGAAAGGAACAGTTTACTCAAAATGAACATTCTTTCATTATTTACTTACCCCAATGAGCTTATTTTTCTATGAAAAAATGAGCTACAAAAAACACACTATATACTAAAAAGTGGCCTATACAACTCAAGACATATGATAGTTTTATGCGACACAAAGACCCAAATTTAAGTCATAATTATTTATGTCTTGAATGCCAATACCAAAATGACATTGGTATTCCAATATCATAACAAAACAAAACATACTAATTTGAATATTCAAAGCAGAGAATAAGATTTGAGAGTTGCCACAGAGGGGAAGATATTTACACTAATGTCAAAAGTCACTTATGCTCACCAAGGCTGCATCTATTTGATCAACAACACAGTAAATATGATAAAATATTATCACATTTTAAACTAATTGTTTTCCCTTTGAATATATTTTAAAATGTAATTCAGCAAAGCTGAAATTTAAGCAGCCATACTCCAGTCTTCAGTGTCACATGATCCTTCAGAAATAATTCTAATAATATGCTGATTTGCTGCTCAAGAAACATTAATTATTATTATAAATGTTTAAATCAGTTGTGCTGCTTAACATTGTTGTGGAAACCATGATATACCTTTTTTGAATATAAAAAAAGATTATATACTTTGATCAATAGAAAGTTCAAAAGAATGGCATTTATTTGAAACAGAAATCTTTGTTACATTATATGCATAACATAATGATAATATTAATGTATTTACTTTTTAATAAATGAATGCATCATTGCTGAATAAAAGTATTATTTAAATTATAATTACATTTTTAAAAAGTGCAGACCATTTACAGTAATGCACTTACAATGGAGATTTAGCAGGTAAAACAACGTGAGACTAAATTAATTCTGTATATTGTGATCTTACAGTCAAGGGGGGATTTGTTCTCAAACACACCAAATGTAGGGCAGGAATTGATTTTGTCATTGGAAAACGACTGGGTCATTGTTCCTTGCTAATTGCTGCAATCTCATGTGAGTGACAGGTTGCTGGAGGGGAGGGATTATTGCTTTTATCTATAGCACAGTAATTGACAGAAAACAATATATAGAAGTAACAGAATGAAGCCAGACCCCTTCTGGATTCAAACAGGTCACCTGTACTTACTGGTAGCATCATTGCTTTAATATGTCAGAGCACATGACATTCATATCAGTTTCCAACATATCCGAGTTGGTCTGATTAATGTCTCTTTAGATTAAACTAGTTTCCAACTAAATTATTCATGTAGTCCCATTGCTAATGGAATAATTACATTTACACGGATTGCATGCATTAAAATGAACTTTAAAGAATTGGGTCGAATTAGCTCATTTTAATTAACGAAACTGCCCAAGCAGCAAGAATCTATTTTTTTGAGTCAATGTGGATAGAAGCATATTTACATCATGTGACCTTGCTCTAACTTCCTGTCTTTGTACTTCACTGACACTGTTCAGAGTGTGTGAATCACACAGCTGAAGGAATGCGTTCAGGGAGAGATCTGACCACATAACCATCTGCCATGGAGAATTTAACTGCTTGTTTTAGCCCATCAGCATTCACAAGACTTTGAGATCACATAGTGTCTCTCATAATATACTGCATCTTCATATCCCTTAACACCCATAATTTTCCATAATGTGCCCACAGTTAGAGTCATATTTGTGTCCATGCATACCTATTAGACTGCATTCACGTCTATATGTCTGTAAGCCATTTCCTGATTATTTGTCAGTCTGGGCAAAACTGGGAGTTTGCATGCAAAACTAGTCAAAATATTAATAATTTATATTTGAATATTAAAATAACAATAAATCATGGATGCATGTACTTACAAAGTAAGAATTGAGCATACATTTGCCTGTATGTATATTTGTGCTGTCAGTTAATCAGTTAAAATAAATTATACCAAATTAGCCAGCTCTATCACCATTCTGCTCACATTATACAAGTAAATGCAAAAAGCAAAAGTGTGATATTCTACAGGTGCAGCCGTTACATCAGAGTAGTAATTTACTTTACTGTCCTGTAATTTACAAATAAAACATATTAAGACCACCATAAAATTTTAACTGTCCCAAAAATTTGAAAACAGAGTGTTTGTGATGCTAACGGTATAGAAATGGTACACTTCATTTTGCCTCATATCAGGAATGCATTATATATCAGCACCATATCGTCTGATATTAAAGATTTTTATTGTATTGCATCGCTCAATATTGTGTATAATATACAGAATAGTTAATTGTGCATGCTTGTCTTCAAATCAATTACTTAAATAAGAATAACAGAAAAACAAATATAACACACGTGTACACACATGCATACATATATATATTATGTATATATATATATTAGGGCTGTCATCGTTAACGCGTTAACGCATGCGATTAATTTTACAATCCTTAACGCATTAAAATAATTTTATGCAATTAACGCAAAATTACTGAAGCACAATTTTTATTCTAACCCTTTAACCCAATTTTGCTGCTCTGCTTGCGATTAGATAATTTTATGCTGCTAAACTCCAGGAAAGTTTTCAGTCCAATGATCCAGTAAGCGAATGCATTCAAACAATCCGTCCAAAACAGTGATAATATAAAGGAAACCAGGCTGATTACATCAGAGATTGCAAAGAGAACAGAGACTCGCATTGTGTTTTAAGTGAATTATTCATTCCAGTGTGTTTAAAACACGAGCTCTGTCATATTCTGTGATTGTCTCTAAAGAGCGTGAGCCCTCACATGTCACACATGCTGTGTGAAGTACAGACCGAACGGATTGTCAACACATCCCACCGCTGTATGGCCAGATGAGATGCAGACTATGTTTTCTCGACTGGATAACCTGTCTCGCTAGTAAAGTGTTGATGGATGAAGACTGCAATCAAGGTATAGATGATTGCGGTGGCGTACAGGAGTCGTACAGTAAGCACGCGTGAGTCCGTTATAATAAATAATGCTTGTATGAGTGCTCTTGACGCACTGATCGCACATTGTATTTATGCACAGGCACAGACATTTTCGTACATTCACGTTGTTTCCACACATTCACGATAATGTTTTGATTGGTCTTGTTTATGTTGCTGTGTTTAGTTATACGGAATTGATCTGTGTACTGTAGTAGATAAACGCAGTCAGCAGGCGGTTGGTTTAGGTTTTTTTGGCATCTCCATGTGGTCCTGTTCAGTATCGCAACTAAAATGTAAAAAAGCTCTTTGCTGTTGCACTGTACACATACTATAAAA
>NW_015506257.1:549536-579904 GCF_001515645.1 Sinocyclocheilus grahami | reverse complement strand
GTACAGTAAGCACGCGTGAGTCCGTTATAATAAATAATGCTTGTATGAGTGCTCTTGACGCACTGATCGCACATTGTATTTATGCACAGGCACAGACATTTTCGTACATTCACGTTGTTTCCACACATTCACGATAATGTTTTGATTGGTCTTGTTTATGTTGCTGTGTTTAGTTATACGGAATTGATCTGTGTACTGTAGTAGATAAACGCAGTCAGCAGGCGGTTGGTTTAGGTTTTTTTGGCATCTCCATGTGGTCCTGTTCAGTATCGCAACTAAAATGTAAAAAAGCTCTTTGCTGTTGCACTGTACACATACTATAAAACTCAGATTTTTTTTTCTTTCATATGTGCTTAATTTCATGAAGTGTGCGATTAATCGCGATTAATCACAGAAACAGGATGTGATTAATCAGATTAAAAATGTTAATCGATTGACAGGCCTAATATATATATATATATTAGGCCTGTCAATCGATTAACATTTTTAATCTGATTAATCACATCCTGTTTCTGTGATTAATCGCGATTAATCACAGAAACAGGATGTGATTAATCAGATTAAAAATGTTAATCGATTGACAGGCCTAATATATATATATATATTAGTTTTTAGTTTTTCTGCACACACACACACACACACTTTTATTATTTAAAAATAATAATATTAATATAATAATAATAAATAATTGGTTAGCTACCCATGCCGGCAGGATCTGTCACTACGTGCAGAGGGTCGACCCATATTTGGCTATGAAAACCACAAGAAAAAGAATGCTCCTGGAGTCTGCAAGAGCAGGGATGCAAGATGACTCATGAACAGACCACACGGTAACAGACTTAGGAACGGAAATGACAATGAGCCAGGGGAACAGCACAACAGCGGTTGGAACAATAGGACCGACAGGACTGTGGTAGCTTCCTAACCACCCAGGAACAGGCGGTAAGACGTTCTTTACTCATAAGTTGGAAATAAAGTCATCGTCCATGCAACAATCCATTTCTTGCTTTGTTCATTTAATGAACGAAGCGGCTTACAAATAAACATATGGATTCATGGTTCAATGGATCTTAGGATATGGTAAGAACCATGTATTCCCGCCACCTGTTACCCTCTCCACACACACAACCATGAGGGGTTAAATGTCATATCACATACACCAATAACACACACCAACTCCTCCCATTCCACACCACCATCTAGTGGTTAAAAATTACATTTGGCTCCTACAGGACATAACCTACAGAGATACGGCTGGGCAAAGATAACATCAGAGAAGGGTCTTAAAATCCATCAGGGCAGGAAGAAGTGCCTGAGAGAGCTTAGTGAGGGGCCTCACATTGACCAATACTTCCTCAGAGGTAAGGCAAATCAGTCGGGTGAAGCCCAGTGGCAGGACAAACATCACAGTCCACAGGGTATCAGAACCCCAGACAAAGCCCAACAATGCACAAATTTACCCCCACTGATTAACCCAGAAGCCACCCAGCCACAGCCAGCAATAGAAAGGAAGATGGATGGAAGGAGACCTCAGATACTTTGGCCTAAATCCTGCCACAATGAGTGGGCAACCTTTGACAGTGATCTCGTTCAGCTGCTAGAAGGCTTGAAAGGAGATATAGAAAGGAAACTAGAGAAGATGGGGGAGATTATCTACACCTATCGGGCACAAAGGTTTGGAGTGAAAAACAAGAGGCCGAGGTCACAGAAGGGCTGGAGGCCAGCAGAAGTCCAGGAGGCAACAAGAAATTGACAAACTTATGAAATAAAGGAGGAGCCTGAGAAAACAGTGGAAGAAGGCCACTGAAACAGAAAGGAAGGCCTAGAGGTACTACAGGGCGATATCAAACACCGCCTTGCAACGCTACAAAGAGCAGAAAGCTTGAGAAAGCAATGGAAGAAGAAGAAGTAAACCAGGATTGCCTTCTATAGAGATCCTTACAAGTTCGTCAGTAGTCTCTTTTGCAAGGAGAAAACCGGTACCCTTAATGTACATAGCGGATCTTGAGGAAGACTTATTCTGGCAATCAGAGGCACAAGCCAATCTCCATTCCAGAAGATATGCCACCAATTCAACTGCCAGAGCACCAGATGGACATAAGGCCCCCTAAATGGAGTGAAGTTGAGAGGGCAGTAAAGCGGGCAAGATCAGCATCAGCCCCTGGACCCAACGGTGTTCCATACAAGCTCTACAAGAATGCCCCAGGAGTTTTGAGGTACCTTTGGAGATTAATGATTAATGATAGTGGCATGGAAAAAGCAGATGAGACCTAAAGCCTAGAGAAAGGCTGGAGGGATTTTGATCCCCAAGGAAAAAAAATCGGCAACTATTGATCAGTTTCGTCAAATTAGCCTCCTGAATGTGGAAGGCAAGATTTTCTTCAGCGTTGTGGCACAGAGACTATCATCGTTCCTGTAGAACAACAACTTTGTTGACACCTCAGTGCAGAAGGCAGGCATAGGGGGCTTCTCAGGATGTTTGGAACACGTTTACATGATTTGGCACCAGTTGCAAATGGCCAAAAAAGAGAAGAAAGACTTACATGTGGTATTCTTAGATCTTGCCAATGCCTTTGGGACAGTGCCACATAAGCTGCTGTGGGCAGCAGTTCTCAAGTCTTGTGAACAAATGTTCTGTATGCATTTTATGGCCTTATTTCAGTGACTTTAATTTTTTTGTTTTTCACTAAGCACGCATAAATGTTGTTTTCTCAAAAACACAATCAGGTACATTAAAGGGGTCATATGATGCGATTTCAAGTTTTCCTTTCTCTTTGGAGTGTTACAAGCTGATTGTCCATAGATAAAATCCCTGAAGTTGCAAAGACTAAAGTCTCAAAACCAAAGAGATATTCTTTGTCAAAGTTAAGACTCTGCCACGCCCCCCTAACACGCCCCCACATATCTACCTCACTATGTGGAAATATTAGCATAATGCCGCCCAAATGTGCACGCAAAGAAAGAAGGCGTGGTTTCAGGAACCGCAGTTAGTGTTGAAGCCATGTCAGGGAGACGCTGTGTGTTTCTAGGCGAAAGCAAAAGCACTTTATTTGGCCTTCTGAAAGTAGATGCATTTAGGAATCTTTAAGATTACTTACAACAGAACAGCAATGCATTTTATGGACGACCGTTTCGTGAACCTAGGAGAGGAGGTAATTCTGACTTTGCTGTGACAATCTGGCGCTTCTGAATCAGCTACTGTTTTGTTATTAGTTTAAGTATTTGATATTGACTGTTCAAATGCGGAGTTTTGCATCTTGTGTGTGTGTGTGTGCGTGCGCGTGTGTGTGTGTGTGTGAGAGAGAGAGAGAGCGAGAGAGAGAAAGCGAGAGAGAGTCTAAGAGTTCTAAGACAGGGAGTCAGCTGTCTTAACCGTGGCTTGTGTACTGCCAACACATACCAGCTTCATCACTGTGTCTGTCACGCGACTCTGTTCCCCTTTCGGGCTCTGTCTTTACATTTATTTTGAAAGATGAAGCTCGGGATTATGGTAAGGGGCGTTACATTTCCGACGAGTCTGTCCACAGCGCCCAGCTACGTTGTGTTATAACAGCGGTTCTCAATTCCAGTCCTTGCGTACCCGCTCTGCATGTTTTGCATGTCTCTCTTTGTTAACACACCTGATTCATCATCATCTCATTAGAAGTGAGCTCTGTGCGTGAACTGTGTTCTGATTGACATGGTCCCTACACAGTGTCCATTGCTCCCTACTCCCTGAGCAGGGAAAATCCGTTGAAGTTTACTTCACTTCGGAATATTCATTTACAGACTTGCGCCGCTGCCTGCAGCGTCTTCACACACAAACGAAACTTACTAGAGAAGCGTGAAGTGGGACATAATATACCTCTGTAAATAAATACAATTTAAATTCACGTCTCGCATACTTAAATGCCCTTTGTATGGAACATATATGCTCCCTTCAAACTGGAATCATGGCGGAATATCCGGTAATGTCCACTTCGCAGGGCACTTACAGTCAAATATAACAAACGTATGAAGCAATAAGAGAAACACACAAAATGTACAGAGCGGGGGTACGCAAGGACTGGAAATGAGAACTGCTGTTCTAGACATGCCAAAAATTTGAGGCTACAGCACAGCAGCTCTTCTTCTTCGTCGTCTCGTCTGATGAGCTCACTCAACCAAGCGTTCTAACCACAACCTCGCCCCTCCCCACCCCCCATTTATTCGAATTTCTGATGATATTCTAATGATCCGCTTTGTGATATCACAAAGCCCGGAAACCAAACGCTGTAGTCCAAACGAGCCGTTTGCTGTAGTTCTTGAAAATGGATTTTTAAAAAACTAAATATCTCCTTTTTGAGTGGACTTTGAGATTTGTAACTTTCTAGATCTTTTTATGCCCAAATATACACACTACACACTGACTAAAATTAAAAAAGTGAAAAAGCATAATAGGACCCCTTTAAAATAAGCAAAATTACATATCTGCCAGTGGGGTAAGAAAAATAATCTTATTTTAAGAGGATTTTACTTGTTTTAAGCAAAATTCACTTCATTTAGATATCTAAATATCTTATGTCTTTTTGCTTATCTAGTAAATGCATCTTGATTTAATAATGTTTAGATATTTTGACTAGAAACAAGACAAAATACTAAGTAAGATAAGCCTTTTTTTGCAGTGTGTCTTTCATTGCTTTTTACACCAATTATGCAAATGTCTAGCTTGAACTATGAATTTATAAATTGAGTTGCTATTTGCAATTAAAAGACACAAGAAGCACTTTCTTTTTGTAGTATCACCATTCTACCACTAGATTCTCTGTGCAAGCATGTTCATGTCACGTGTATGTTCCTGTTGAGTTCCTGTTTTCCTTATTTGGTCTTTCCTGTTCCTGTCCTCGTTGTGTGAATTCCTATCCAGCTGTGTTTGATTAATTAGTTCATTTGCTCCCAGGTGTGTCCCATTGGTGTCTGTGTGTTTATAATTTGTTCTGCCCCTTGGTTTTCGTCCGCTGTTAAATGTCATTCATAAGTTCCAGTATTTGTATCTCTTTGTTTATTGAATTAAATTCTAGTTCACATATTCTCCAGCATCTCTTCGTTCCTCACTCGTGATGCGTGACAGAACAGCAGACCAAAAACTGAAAGTAAGCGGTGCCTTTTTCCCTGTTTTTTCCCCCCGTTTTTAAAAGTGTTTTTCTGTTCGTTTGTCCCCGCTCATATGGAGGAACGAGCAAGGTTCATCGCCGTGGCTCAGGCGAGCCCCAACCCGATAGTCTACGCAAGGGCGTTCGTGCCGCTCGCCCTTGCCAGCTCCCTCGAGGGGGAAACCCTTGTGATGCTGTTCCGGCTCGGGATGACTTACCATCGCCCCGCAGAGCTCCCAGACACCACCAACCTCAACTGGAAGGAGGCAGTCATCCGGTATCTGGAGAGCTTCTGATCTCGATCCGGGACCCCTCCGCCGGCCGCGACTCTTTCCTGCACGCCGGCCGCACTGGAGTCAAGCTCCCGAGTCAGCCTCGCCGGCTGCTGCAATGGCAAGCCCGCCGGTCACTCCAAAGTCAAGCCCATCGGTCGTGGCTCACTCCCGCCCAAAGCTCGCTCCAGTGTCGGCTCCAGCCCCAGAGCTCGCTCCAGTGTCGGCTCCACTCCCAGAGCTCGTTCAGCCCAGGAAGGGCTCCGGATCCCCCGTTTAGCCCAGTGAGGGCTCCTGATTCCCCCTTTAGCCCAGGGAGGGCTCCTGATTCCTTGTTTAGCCCAGGAAGGGCTCCTGATCCCCAGTTAAGCCCAAGGAGGGCTCCTGATCCCCCGTTTAGCCCAGGAAGGGCTCCTGATCTCCAGTTAAGCCCAGGGAGAGCTCCTGATCCCCCGTTAAGCCCAGGGAGGGCTCCTGATCCCCCGTTTAGCCCAGGGAGAGCTCCAGATCCCCAGTTAAGCCCAGGGAGGGCTCCAGTTCCCGAGTATAGCCCGCAGAGGGCTCCTGTTCCCTAGTTTAGCCCAGAGAGGGTTCCGGTCTCCGAGTTTGGCCCGGTGAGGGCTCCAGCCCCCGAGTTTGGCCCAGTGAGGGCTCCTGACACCGAGTTTAGCCCAGGAAAGGCTCCAGTCCCCGAGTTTAGTCCAGAGAGGGCTCCTGTCCCCGAGTTTAACCCAGTGAGGGCTCCTGTCCCCGAGTTTAGCCCAGTGAGGGCTCCTGTCCCCGTGCTTAGTCCAAGGAGGGCTCCAGTCCCTGAATCTCCTCCAGAGCGCCCTCAAGTGCCCGCTCCTCCAGAGTGGCCCCAAGAATTCCTAATTTCCCCCAAGAAAATTTTGGGGAGGGGGGCCATTTGTCCGTGGCCGTGGTGGCCGAGCCGGCTAAGGTCATGGAGGATCCGTCATGGCTCCCTGTACTGTCTGCTCCGCCATGGCTCCCTGAGTCCCCTGCTCCGCCATGGCTTCCTGATCCGCCCTGGAGGCTCTCCTTGTCTCTGCCCTGTTCCAGTCCTGCACCAGTCTCCAGGGCGCCCACCACCCACTCCCCGATGGTACTGTTACTATTTATAAATGGTATTTACTATTGGGATGCGCTGTCCGGGAGGGGGGTGATCTGTCACGTGTATGTTCCTGTTTTCCTTATTTGGTCTTTCCTGTTCCTGTTTTTGTTGTTTGAATTCGTATCCAGCTGTGTTTGATTAATTAGTTCATTTGCTCCCAGGTGTGTCCCATTGGTGTCTGTGTATTTATGGTGTGTTCTGCCCCTTGTTTCCAGTTCGCTGTTAAATGTCATTCATAAGTTCCAGTATTTGTATTCCTTTATTGAATTAAATTCTAGTTCACGTATTCTCCAGCGTCTCCTCGTTCCTCCCTCATGAAGCGTGACAGCTCAGAGTTGTGCTTATAGTTACACACATTCCAACATACACACATACAAGTTGGTAGATCCCACACTTTGCGTGAAACTGTTCTTACGCACTCATTACGCATACATCTGTGCGTACGCACTGTTGATAAATGAGGGCCCTGGTTCTCTGGTCCAACTCCAGTAGAATCCTCATAATAGTCGAACTGACAGTCCCTTAGGAAGAGGCCATTAACAAGGCCTTTGAAAGGAAGAAGCTGCGATATGTCAACTTGGCAGCTGAGGCAGAGAAGCGGGGCTGGACAGTGAAAGTATACCCAGTGGAAGTGGGCTGCAGGGGCTTTGCGACTAGTTCCACTATAAGGCTGATGAAGGAGTTGGGCATCAGAGGACAGGTCCAGCGGAGGATAGTCAGGGAACTGGCCACTGTCGCTGAAAGAAGCAGCCACTGGCTGTGGCTGAAGCGGATGGACACAGTGTGGGCTGCCAAATAACCATGTAATAAAGTGACACACACCCGGGTCTGATCAGCCTGTGGTGGGCCTGCCTCGGCTGAGGGTGTCTTGTGATAAATGGCCGAAACACCCAATGAGGCTGGGGTACACAACTGATGATGTGTTGCATTGGTGGAAACACCATCCCATTGGTCATTGGCAACATCACCTCAACAAAGGGCATCTTTCACGCAGGCAAAAGTTCGCACAGAAACTGGGATCTGATGGACATCAGATAAAGTGTCTCACTGGCAACATCCATTAAAGATAAGTACACATCATGTACAGCATTACATATCATCAAAACGTCAAGGATCCCCACCCAATGACTGCAGCGAAGAATTGTACCATCTTCATCTATCCATCTAACCATACTAGTCATTTTTCTTATTGTTTCCAGTCACGCATAAAGCAATTGTAAATTCACAACTGATTATTGGGTATTGAGGCAAGTACCACGGACACGGATTAGGCCATGACCCTGGATTCTTGCTGATCCAAAATCAGAGCGTATCAATTGCTGCGTCTTGCTGTGTTCTGCAGTGAAGGGAAAATGTTCTATGGTGCGGCTAAATGGTGCTGAATATTAGGATCATAACACCTAGTCTTATCATGCAAACTATATAGAAGACTGTATCGCTCAATATTATATTTAAATGTGTGGATGCATATTTAGTTACATAAATATAAAAATTCAGGCATATATATATATATATATATATATATATATATTTAATCAATTAAAACTAAATTAGATATAATAATTAGTATAAGATTTTTATTCTATTGCATCACTTAATATTGTATACATACATAATATTTAATTGTACATGCTAATTTTCCATATTTTTACATTTAGATTACCTTTGCTGTAATTGAATGCTTATACTTCTTTATTTTTTAAAGACTAATAAATACAATTTAAAATACAGTTAAATGTAATCTTTAACAAATCTCAAAATCCATTTTTCATACTGCACATTATAATATTTTGATGCCTAAATCCACCTCTAAATTCAGCATTTAAAATGATTTATATAGTTTTCAGTGTTTCATTTTAAAGGTTAATTTATCTAGACAAACGGTAGACCTATAGAACATGAAAAAATATTTCTTAGCCAGAATGATAATATCAGTGCTCTGGTATATTATAAAACAGCCCTCATCATCCCTGACTCCATCACCTCCCAATCCTGTGATCCCACAACCTGCATAGGTGAGGTGAGCACCTACAATCCCCTAGTTTAGCGCTCTGCATGGACACTACAAGGCCCTTTTCCTGATTGCATGTCTGTGCATGCATGCATGTTTGTTTAATACATCCCTGTGAGTCTGCCACCTTTTAAACCCCATGCATCTCCTTTGCGCACATCGTTGCTCATGCCAGCTGCTCTCTGAAAGCCACAGGAGTTCCCGTAGTTTCCACGCTTTAATTAGCCTCGGAGGGTCAACACACCTTCAGGTGCTATAGTGTGCTCACACAAACACCTGCACACATAAGCAATTTTCTTCTCATCGAAATCAGCTTTATTTCAACTTTATATGGAATCCCACCAGGCTCTATTTTCATACTTTAATGAATTAATATTAAGGGAATAGTGAAGGGAAATAATTAGCAAATATGGCTTCCTCATCTCCATCGTATATGAGGTTTATTGAAAGAGAGGGTGCAGGCAAAGGCGACATTATAGTGTCTATTTTTAATTGTGAGCTTGTGCCTCCCTCCTCTCAAAATCTCTAGATTTCAAATATCAGCAAAACACCTCGTCTGCACCCACACATACACTCCAGAGAATCTGCTAATTGAACCTGCTAATTGACATTTTGGTGTGTGTGTGAAAAGGCTTGCACAAATACAAATTTTTACTAGTCAACTAGTCAGTGTTTACTGCATGTAAAAGGCTCACAAACACTTTGAAGCATCAGCTACCTTTGCTGTTTCTTGTCCAATGCTGTGCTGATGGAGAGTGTCTGAGTGTCCATCCAGCTCAGATGAAATTGTGTTTATATCCATTATCAGAATAACACTGCAAAAAAAAAAAACATTTTGCTGCTAAGTAGGTCCTATTTGTGTCTTGTTTTCCAGTAAATAGATTTAAACATCCCCAAAACAAGATGCATTTCTAAAACAGCAAATACATCTTGAATTATGTTTTTCTTTCTTTCTCCACTGGCACTGACAAACATCACTCTCTTGTTAGATTTACGTTTCAAAAATTCCAGTGGAGAAAAAAAAAAAAAAAATTACTTCAATTAAATCTTTAATACCTGGGGACACTAACATTAGTATTTCCATTCATCTCAAGGGCAGTTTAGCAACTGGTTGGTAGAGGATCCTCGTAAATAGACAATTTGATATTGCCATATTTTTGCCATGAAACCACAGAAGCTTCTGACCCAAATATCTGGAAAATGAATGAATGAATGAATGAATGAATGACAAAACTATGACTAGTTTAAGAATGAACTAAAAATAAATACATAAATAAAAATCAAACATTTTTTTATATATTATAAAAATATTAAATTTGTATAATATGATATAATATAATGAAAATGGCCAATTTTAATAATAAATAAAAATAAATCTAAAGATGTTTTAATTATATATATATATATATATATATAATAAAAACCATTCAAATTTTGAATGGCAATCAATGGAGAAAGGTGCTCTTTAAAAACAAATGCTTAATCAAATATGAAAAGTCTGTCATCATTTACTCATTGTCATGTCTTTTGAAATCTTTATGACTTTCTTTCTTCCATGAAACAGAAAGGTATTTATAATTTATTTATAATTTATTGTTATTTATAATTGTATGTTTTATGTACAATACATGAATAGCTATCTACGTTTTTTTCCCCCCCATATAATGAAAGTGAATGGTGACCATGTTTGGCAAGCAAGATTTTCGGTGAATAGTGATTTAAATTGTCTGTTTCTCACACAAAGCTACTGCATGACTTCATATAGTGTGCAAGTCATAAGGACTACTGTTATGATGCTATTTTTTGTTCTTTTTTGGATCATGACATTCTGCTCTCCATGCATCCACTTTCATTGTATGGATGAAAGATTCTGAAGAACTTCTCTTATGGTGTTTCATAGAAGAAAGGAAGTTATACAGTGTGAATATATGATGATGAAATTGTCATTTTTAGGTGAACTATCGCTTTAAAGATAAAAGGTGACAAATTCCTCCCCTAATGGCACTCTTTCTGAAACGAATAAATCAATAGTGTCAAACCCGTTGCCAAAGTATGATTTATGCATTTCTCCCTCCCTGAGCATCGTCCATGCCATCCATCATATTCGGCTAAATCCCAGAGAACACGGGTTAAATCATCTTCACCTTACGCATCTGCAGTGTGTTGAGGGGGTGGGACATCTCTGAAGTTGAATAATAATCTAAATGTCATTAATCATTAGTCCACATTCTGGCTGTCTCTCTCAGAAAGTCTAGAAAGGTGCGTCCTGTCTGTCTGGCGTGGATGTCGCTCTCTGTCATTTCCCAGTACACCCACATGTTTACTGTTGACTGGCTGTGTGTCTCCATTTGTGGCAGGAGTCTTGGTGACTGTGCACATGAGCGCTCTCTTGCACGTCACATGGAAATATCCATCCTCCCCAAAGGCTTCGGACAGTTTGAGGGTTTGACACAGAGATGTATGGGATATTCATGGTCTGCTTGGCCTGCTGTTCCAGAACTGTAGAAGTGAACAGCATGCGAGAAGTCAGGCGCTAAAGGCGATAAATTCCATGTGGTTCATGGCTCCGCTCTGAATTCTCATTGGATGAGCCACATTCAAAGCAGCTGAAAAAGAACAGATATACACGCACCTAAAACACACATTGAATTCTGAATAAATACAGGGGGAAACAGTAACAATTCCATCACAATTACAATTCACAGTAATTGTTCAATTTTACATTGTTTGCATTTATTTTAATTATTTGAGTTTCTTTATTAATATACTGTACACAAGTATAGTATATAGTATATTTATTTAAAAATCATGTATATTATCTACTTACAAGAACACATTGGACTGAAACCAGGTATGTTGAATGTTTATGTAGGAATTTATAGAAGAATTATATCATGTTTTTATTCATACTGCTTAACAAAAAAAACAGTTAGTAATGCTTTGACAGACAAAGCATATAAATGATTCCAGCAATACATGTTTTGTCAGTGACATTTACAGGATATTTATATGAGAAATGCTTTAACGTTTAGCATCTTATAGAAATCTACAAATAATATTCCTCTTTCTATGACAATGATGTAAATATGATCAAAAAATAGGTTTTTAAATACTCATTGGAGTTTTGAAAGAAGAAAAGATTACATTTGAGTAAGCTTATGCTAAGCTAAAATGCTATTTACTGCTTACCAGATGTGATTATATTTTATGATGAATCCCATCAAGAAAATTCATGAACAAACTATATTGTTAATGAGTATTTTTGCATTGTGTTCTGGAGAAAAAAACACTAGATAAATCATTCTGGCTTGTTTTTATTAATGTAAGTTTACAGTATTTAAGTGTAATGGCAGATTTTTATTCACTTGTAGGTTATACTCTAAACAAACAAACAAATACATACATTAATTAAAATAAAATAAAAAGTGTAACAAAGTCTAGAAGTAATCTAAAGTAGAAAGTAAAAGTAATCCAAATAATATTTGGAAGTAATTATTAAAATAATAATATACAAACCCGATTCCAAAAAAGTTGGGACACTGTACAAATTGTGAATAAAAACAGAATGCAAATTGTATTGTGTGGAAGTTTCAAATTTCAATATTTTATTCAGAATACAACATAGATGACATATCAAATGTTTAAACTGAGAAAATGTATCATTTTAAGGGAAAAATAAGTTGATTTTAAATTTCATGGCATCAACACATCTCAAAAAAGTTGGGACAAGGCCATGTTTACCACTGTGTGGCATCCCCTCTTCTTTTTATAACAGTCTGCAAACGTCTGGGGACTGAGGAGACAAGTTGCTCAAGTTTAGGAATAGGAATGTTGTCCCATTCTTGTCTAATACAGGCTTCTAGTTGCTCCACTTTCTTAGGTCTTCTTTGTCGCATCTTCCTCTTTATGATGCGCCAAATGTTTTCTATGAGTGAAAGATCTGGACTGCAGGCTGGCCATTTCAGTACCCGGATCCTTCTTCTACGCAGCCATGATGTTGTAATTGATGCAGTATGTGGTCTGGCATTGTCATGTTGGAAAATGCAAGGTCTTCCCTGAAAGAGACGACGTCTGGATGGGAGCATATGTTGTTCTAGAACTTGGATATACCTTTCAGCATTGACGGTGCCTTTCCAGATGTGTAAGCTGCTCATGCCACACACACACTCATGCAACCCCATACCATCAGAGATGCAAGCTTCTGAACTGAGTGCTGGTTGGGTTCACCGACAATGTTTGCTGGAGGTATTCCTGAGCCCATGTTGTGATTTCCATTACAGTAGCATTCCTGTATGTGATGCAGTGTCGTCTAAGGGCCCGAAGATCACGGGCATCCAGTATGGTTTTCCGGCCTTGACCCTTACGCACAGAGATTGTTCCAGATTCTCTGAATCTTTGGATGATATTATGCACTGTAGATGATGATAATTTCAAACTCTTTGCAATTTTTCTCTGAGAAACTCCTTTCTGATATTGCTCCACTATTTTTCGCCACAGCATTGGGGGAATTGTTGCCAATTGACCTAATAAGTTGCAAATTGGTCCTCCAGCTGTTCCTTATATGTACATTTAACTTTTCCGGCCTCTTATTGCTACCTGTCCCAACTTTTTTGGAATGTAGCTCTCATGAAATCCAAAATGAGCCAATATTTGGCATGACATTTCAAAATGTCTCACTTTCAACATTTGATATGTTATCTATATTCTATTGTGAATAAAATATAAGTTTATGAGATTTGTAAATTATTCCATTCCTTTTTTACTCACAATTTGTACAGTGTCCCAACTTTTTTGGAATTGGGTTTGTACATAAAGATACAGAATGCTGCAGGCATGACATATTTTTGTAGGCCAAAACCCATAAATAAGTTAGAATTTTAGCACTTCCATTTCCATTATCTCAAAGTCAGTGGGTTTTTAGTTAAATGGCTAAAAAAAAAGGTCTGTGGTTAACACGAGCTCAAAATATATTGTTTACGTTTTATTATATTAGTAATACCACCTTGTATTTTTTTCTTAAAGCTTTTACTTTCTTGAAAAAGGTGGCTGCTAACAAGAGGCTAAATGGGACTCCAGAGGCAGTCAGGGATATTAAACATCACTCCGAACAAGTACACTCATCTACCTACTAATTGGCTTTTACAGACTTATTGTGTTTATAATTGCACTCTTGTAAACTATTCTATCTCAAACTTTCAGGGAAAAATGTTTTTCAGTTGTTTCAACTAAATGAGTTGTCTGAAGCTTAATGGTGTTGACGCTGAAGTCATGTGACTGTGGTTTATTTCATTTATAGCCAGGGCCGTTTCTAGTCATAGGCGAGCTAGACGGTCGCCTAGCTGGTGGCGCCAATGAGCGCACGTACTGGCACTCTTAGCAGGGTTGTGATAAAGCGTGGCACGGTCACCCTGAAATATGACTGCCGCCCCCACTGGATCCCCCAACATTATTGGGCTAGAGTACTGTCAATCTGACGATGCCTGTATGCCACTAGATCAGAGTGCTGTCAATTGCTGCCTGATTGTTGCATGCAAAGTTTGCATTTGGAGCGCTCAACAACACCATTAGATCAGTGGGACCTGTCAGTGCTTCGGCAAGGTAACACTTTTTTTTGCCATGCAATAAAGCTAAGTTCAAAGGCCAATTTAAAATATTGGCACAGTAAATAAAGTGATTTTGTAAAATCAGTATTTTGTTTAGGCAGTATTAGTGGCACATTTGTCCAAATATTTGTGGCAGATTTGTCCAAAAGGTGTGCGTTTTTTGCACCAATGCATTGTTAAAGGATCAGCGTGTCATGTAATATTCCCATATAAACTTTAACATCCAATTAAAAAATATTTGTATAGTAAAATTCGCTAATTCACGAGATCAATACATCCTTTATTAGACCGCTTTGCCGAGTTAAATGCATCCTTTCGGATGTGTCGAAATGCCGAATCAATTAATTCTCTTCCAACAGTGCTTAATGGGAGCAGCGTCATAGAGGGCAGAGCGTCACGTTATTTAAAGGGGACGTTAACGCGTTAACGAGTAGCGAATGATTAAGTAGCTGCATTGGTTACTTTTATGCCACTGATAAAGCTTTTATATGTAGTGTGGGGTAACAAAGGGGTTTTATAGGCTTGACTGAAATAATAATGCAATAACTGACACTTTAAATCAATGTTTCAAGAAACAAAAAAAAAATTGAACAAAAAACAGATAAAGACAAAATGTAGCCATTGATAATGTCTAAACAATATGTAGTAGTATAGTATATAGTATCCAAATCAAAATGTAATCAAATTAATTTATGTGTGATTTATGTGTAAATTATGTGCAATGTCTTAGCCACTAGGGATTGTTACGTAGGGCTATGCAGGCATATAGTGGCAACACAATGATATTACAGATACTAAATTGTGCAAAATGTTTATCTTAACAGTCAATTTACAAATCATGCATTCAGATATGTGGAACTCAATGCACTGAATCTCCACAAATTAGTTGTCGTTACTATGACAACCAATTTGAATGTGACAAGCAACTGGTGTCTGAAAAGAATTATATATATAGGGATTATCTAGGGCAATAGGGATTTCGCCTAGGGCGTCAAATTGGCTAGAAACGGCCCTGTTTATAGTCTACATTTAACTTTTACTTCTGGTGATTATATTTAGACTTCAGAACTTATAAAAGTTGTTTTCATTTTGTGAACAAAACATATAAGAATCATTTGTTGGCCACGTCATTTTTTTTCAGTGATAATCCAAAAGCCAATGGAACAATCCTTGTAGGTTTTTGACAAGGGAACCAGGATTATGGCCTACAGAAATACACCATAAATGCAGCACACTGTTTACTGACTGACACTTGTCATCGCCCTGCTTCAGAGTGTCGTGACTGCTGCCGCCCATCATGTTCTGTGAATATGTGAGGATCATTAGTTCAAAAGGAAATTCAGCAACAGGTGTGCTTGAGTAAAAAGAGTGACCTTGAATTTACATTTGAAAGATTCTGGCAATACTATTGAAAACGACCTCAGAAGGGTTTTAAGCTGGACTCTTCAGAGAGTGTCTTCAGAGTGGCATTGCCTTGTGATGACACAGTGCTGTGTTTAGCAGTCATCCAACCCCCTTTTTAGTTAAAGAAACCCAGGTGTGTGAAATTTGGCCCCAGTCCTGAACTGCTAATACTGGAAGCTATTGTGGTGCACAGCATAAAGGAGCTTTCTTAGGGAAACCCAAAACAGCAGGTTCTGTTGTTCCTATGCAGCATATTTACTGTGATAAGTTTAGAGCATGCAATCTTTTTTCGACATAAAGTGCCATTTTTACCTGCCATATCCACAATTATAATATGCACAGTCCCCATTGCAATTAACAGATCAAATAAAAATAAAAAATCACTAGCAGTAACATTCTGTCATTTACAAAGTACTGGTTTGAAAGTGAAAAACAGCATAATTAACCACAGTGCATTATTACTGTGACTGTAAGTGGGTCTTAATCATGACCTGTAAGATATTAGTGGCATCACACATGCAATAAACATGAAATAAAATATTATAACATTTTTAAAACATTATTGTTATAAACTCTAGTTATTAAAATAATTATTAAATGGACATTTTTAAATAATTTAGGTTGTTTTATTATTGTTTTATTATTTTAATTGTAATTTTAAATGTATTTTAATTTCTTTAGTTTAAATAAATAAGTTTGGAACCAAATGTTGGTATTTAGTTATTGATTATCCTCAAATATTTGTTTGATTATTTTTCTTACAATATCTTTATTAACAGGATTGAATATAGCTGAGCTTTATGACTGCATTTAACACTACAATTTATGGAAAATGAAATTATATTACTTACCGGTTCCCTCACGTTTCTGAGGTCATTGAACGAACAATGCCAGGTGGTCCAAATCACAACCAGGACATACAGTAGTTACTTTCCAGGACCTTCATTCTCTCTGATTCTCTGTGGTGGAATGAGCTTCTGACCTCTATCTGATGCACTGAAAGTATCAAAAGACATTTAACGCATTCAAATCTAGCTGTTTCATAGTATGCTAACTTTTTGTTAGATTATTTTCATCGAACATATCTAATAGACCTCTCACAACAAAATAGTGACTTACAAAAGACCTCCGTGAAGTTGGCCCCCCACCCAACGCAAAAGTCGTAGATGACTCCCTGCACACTGGCTGTTCCAAGCGTCCGATGTCTGGTAACGTGCTTGTGCAGATATCCAAAGAACTGTGTGAGGGTAGAATGGAACCCCATGTATGGAGGGCATCGGAGGCAACAAAGCTGATGGATTTTGGAGATCCTGAGCCAAGCCATCTGCCTAATTTGGCCACCCTGCGCAAAGCAAAGCAAGAGAGAAATGCCTTAGAACTAGGTGACAAGGATCCTATTTTGTCACTGCAGATGTTAAAATGCAGCGCACCTCACAGTGGTAGCATTAAAGACATTGGATTGGACAAGTTTTTCTGTCACTATTGGAGTCAAACACAAATGTATATGTACAAATCATTATCAAAGACATCTACTAACCCCACTGTTAGTTTTGATGCAACTGGCTCAGTAGTGAGGAAACCACAGAGACCAAATGCGTGTAGGGGGGCTGGTGACGTCATTGCCTAAAACATAATGTTTAATATTTAAAAAAACAAAGCAGCACAAACAAAACTTTTGCCTGCACAAACCAGCACAAACGAAGCACAAACAAACGAGACTATTTCGGGTGAATTTGGAGCGGGTGGGGGGGCTGAGTGACCTGAGAATGACCTTTAAATAAATATGTTATATCTAACAAACCAAAGCAGCACAAACGAACATTTTTACAGCACAAACCAGCACAAACGGAGCACAAAAGATTGAGACTATTTTTGCGACTTTTGCGTTGGGTGGGGGGCCAACTTCACGGAGGTTTACAAAAGAGGAACAAAAGCAATTCATAAAGGAGCCAACAATATTTGTAATATACAATGACAGATGGGGAGCAATCTAGAGAAGAGGAGAAATGCAGAAAATATTTTTTTCTTCCCAAAAAACATGGGATCTGTCAAAAAAAAGTATAATGATATACAAAAAAGTATAATGTATTCATGCAACATAATAATTAATTGATAATTATCAAGCTAAACTACTTGCTATTCACTGACAATGACTGCATGTCATCACATTTTAACCACGATAGCTGAGTCTTCATGAAGCATTTTCAAAATTTCTCTGCCTACAAAGAGCATTGAAAATGTAAGTCATGTTGTCATGTAAAACACGTTTTACATGTGAACTATAGATTATCATGGGCTCATTCCGACAAATGAAGCATAACAGAACATGCTAATATTATTGAGTCAGTGTTTGTTCTTTTCTCACAGTGGTATTAGAGATATGACAGAAGAAGCATCAAAACATGATTAGAAATATCAAAGGATCTTGTTACAGCATCTTAACATGGGGAACACAAATAGATTTATTTTTGGTCCGAAGCATATCAGAACACAATTTAAAATAAAGTGTTGTCACAGCATTTCCTTTGCCAGACAAACTGAACAGGGGCTTTGTGCCAGCACACTGGGCTTTCCCATTTTCACAGGTGGATTATTAGTGGTGCTTGTGAAGGCAAACATCATACTTTTGCTCATAACCAAATAGTGTTGTCACAAATTGTCAGTAGTTGATATTCTTGATACCAATGTCAATACCACTACAAAAACGAATTTGTGTCGGCGCAGATGGCCTCGTGGGCAGAGTGCTGACATGTAGTGCCATTGCGCTTCGGGCGTCCCGAGTTCGAGTCCTGGCTTGTGGTACTTTCCTGACCCCACCCCCCTCTCTCTCACCAACGTTGCTTCCTGTCAACCTACTAGGGACTTTCGCATCGCTTTAGTTCCAGAACTAAATGTACAGTACTAGGACGATTTTGCGCTAACTATTTCCCAGTACCATTTAAAGGGTTGCATTCACACCGACAGTGTGGACTAGGAAGTGACGTAAGCCGGTCGACAGCGACGACATTCAACAACAGAAACAAAGAAGAACAACATTAACAACAGGAGGATGGAGGACGCTGTGATTGGAGCTGTTTTTGTTGTGTCTCGCGGGTTTCACAATAATGGACATGGAAAGTTGACGTATACGTAAAGCGATTGAAAGAACGGAAAGGAGGACTAAGAATCTCCAACGACAACTGGCAGTGCTACATTTGCTACAAGTGCCTGCACTTCAGCGTCCGTCCATCTATCGCTGTTCTCCATACTTGCGAAATAAGTTGACACAATGTTTACAGTATGTTTACACAGCGTTTTAAATCATGGCGGGTGAGGGCGTTTTCGTACGCGTTTGGCCAATCAATGTCTACTTACGTCACGATTAGTACCAGTTGTGCTGGTTTGACTCTGCTCCGAGTAGGAGCTAATTTGGTTCTCGAAAAAGACAGTTCGGTACTAAAATCGCACCGGTGCGATTTTGCCAAAAAGTGGGTAGTTCCACAATTAGTTCTGGTACTATGAAAAGGTTCCAGCGGTGCGAAAGGCCCTATTGTCCTATCTAAATAAAAGGCATATAAAAAAGAAAAAATGACAAAAACTAATTTGTTACTTAACACTCCTTTTAATCATTTAAAAGCTTAATATTAATGCAAATGATTAAAATAATTTAAAAGTTTAATAGTAACGCAAATGATTAATTATGAGTTGAATGGCATCTAGCCATCAAGAAAAGTAAACATTACTTGATTTATTACATTTATTCAAGGCAAGTAAACACTTAATAAAATGAACAAAGAAACATATAACAAGCAACATAACAAAGACTGCTTGAAGTTTTTCATTATCTGTGCTACCACTCAAACGTTTGGGGTTTTTAAAGGAAGTATCTTATGCTCACCAAGGCTATTTAATACATTAAAAAACAGTAAATGTTGTGAAATATTATTATAATTTAAAATATTTTTTTTTAAATAATTTAAAATGTAATTTATTCCTGTGATGTCAAAGCTGAATGTTCAGCATCGTTACTCCAGTTTTCAGTGTCACATGATTCTTCAGAAATCATGAAAATATGCTGATTTGCAGCTCAAGAAACATTTATTTTTATTAATGCCGAAAACAGTTGTGCTGCTTAATATTTTTGTGGAAACTGTGATGCATTTTTTTTCAGGATTCTTTGAAATGTTCAGAAGAACAGCATTTTCATGTTCTGCATAATGAGTTTGAATTATTACCATCAAACCGGAGGTACAGAGTTCCAAGATTCAACAAAGTTAGGCTGAAACACTCTTTTGTGCATCAGGCGATCCTGGAGCTGAATAAGACACTTAATTAAAAATGAACATGGTGTGTAGAAGTGTAGTAGGAAGGTAAGGCATAATGTAATGTTTAAGGGAGTGTAATGTCTATTGTGTTTTGTTTGTGTGTGTATGAAGTGCATGTTGTTGTTTAAAGGATGTTGATTGTTGTAAACACAGATACTGTCATGCAAGAAAAATTTCAGACTCGTCTGACAATAAAGTGTTATATCATCATCATATCATCATCATCATCATTTATTTGAAACATAAACTGTCATGAATGTCAATACTGTCACTTTTGATCAATTTAACGCATCCTTGCCAAATAAAATGTACTGACGTATAAAAATCTATTGAATTTATATCACTGTGGTCTGGGCTGTGAGTAAATAATGACAGGCCTATTTGTTTATAGCACTGTCTTCACAACCTTCCAAGTAATGGAAGCATAAGGAGAAAAGTACAGCTAATTCAGTTTTGTCAAAATACAACAGAAGGAATTCAACCTGGGAGGAAATTAGACTGATGAAAAGGGGGCATGACACTATTTTTGTTCCTATTTTAATTTCCATGTCCATCTATCTGTTCATACCATCTACCTGTCAGCAAACGATAATATAAGATTGTGAGCAGGGGTGGAAGTAATGAATTACAACTACTCACGTTACTGTCATAAGTAGTTTTTTGAGCATTTTTATATCTGTACTTTTACTTGTACTTAAGTACAAATTAAGCTAAATAATCTACTTTGTTCCCTTTAAATCATAATTTGTTACTGAGTACACCTACAATTTGAATTCATATTCAAACCTTTGTATTTCAGTAGCCAATAAAGATATCTGATCGTAAACAGACCAATAAAAGCCCTGACATCTGAACCGGTAAAAACCGCCACTGCAGCAAGTTTGAAGAGCTGATCACACAGTGAAGGAGCTCAGACTGAAAGTTTGCAGAACAAACTACATGGTAGTGTTATCAAAAATGTCTATATTTTGATACATATTGATATTGAAATATCTGACACGGTTCCAATACTGCTGTGTCCTCTCCGACACAGAGTTTGACACACATCTGCCTCCTGTCACTCACTGTGTGTGTGCACTTAGGATGGGATAAATGCAGAGTACTAATTCCGAGTATCATTTTACTTTTCCGCTTGTTTTTGTGTGTACGTGGTAT
Organism: Sinocyclocheilus grahami; assembly: GCF_001515645.1. Lineage (NCBI taxonomy): Eukaryota > Metazoa > Chordata > Actinopteri > Cypriniformes > Cyprinidae > Sinocyclocheilus > Sinocyclocheilus grahami. The sequence goes on along the minus strand of NW_015506257.1, from coordinate 558,930 downwards.
TTATCACGTTATGGGGACCAAATGTCCGGTAGAAGAATTTAGAGAAAGAATTTACCAGTAAATGTTGTCCTTGTGGGGACATTTTTGAGGTCCCCATGAGGAAACAAGCTTGTAAATCATACCGAATTAAGTTTTTTGAAAATCTAAAACTGCACAAAGTTCCTGTGAGGGCCGTCATAATCTTTAATGAAAATCTGAAAATGGAATGGCGTTCTCGCACTGATGACGTCAGTTTGATGGCTTCGCTTGTTAAGTCATGACGTAAGGAATGCTGTTTCCTACTAATTTTACTTGAGAATACTATCTCAACAGCTGTTTATGAGCACTATTTAATTAATATTACATATTTAAGCTTAGTGCTGTCTTCACTACAGTCTCCGTGATCACGGCCTCCCAGTCAATAATATTTTAACGATTTCTAAAAGGTGAATCACTGTCTGGTCATCTGGGATTTTGGTATGGAGATAAAGGTTAGGGTATAATTTTTTCAATACTAGTACGGTTTGTTGCTTTTTGGGGGTGTCTGGTAGGGCGTTTGGACCCAGAAGTGGTGACGCGTGACATGAGACTTAACTAGTGGATATCATTAACCATTCCCCTCCGACCGTTAGTCTGCTACGAGCAAGAGGGAGAATGAGGTCTCTGCAGAGCAAAATGAGCGTATCTGATGTGTGTGTGTGTGTGTGTGTGTGTGTGTTTAACACCAACTGATTTTAGCACATGTAAATAAATTCACACTCACTCGCTCCAGAACATTTATTCACATCACTTTTACACCTCCAACAGCTGGTGTGTCCTAACAGAGATAATTTTAGCACCACAATCAATGACAGGAAGAGGAAAAAAGCTCTGCAAAGCTATGTTTACATATCTTTGTCAAGAATTTGAATATTTCCGGTTGCCAAATTGCTCTCAACTTCACTGATGTGCATGCTAACAGATGGAATAGTGTGCTTTATTATGCCAGCTCTCTCCCTCTCTCTCTTTTTCGTCTTATATATGTGTGTGTGTGAGAGGAAGTTTCTTTCAGAAATCTTTTGAAAAAGGAGCCCACACATGCGGTCGCACGGCTCAATAACTCTCCTCTGTTTTTTAAAGTTTTACTGCCAGCAATCTAATGTGCCTCTCCTCCCCCAGTAAACAGCATGTGTGTGTTCTTACCCCATCAATAACTTTGCCAATGCTGTGAAATATGATTGCGAACACAGAGACTTTGTTGACACTCTCAGCGTTTTTTTGCAGTTCCCGCAGCTTTCCTCTAATTTTGTCTGTTCGCTCATCGCTCCTGTTCTGAGAGGAAGGAGAGAGAGAAACGTCCTGAAATAAAAAGTTCCGCCCACCCTCAGGCTTCAGGCCCTTGGAAATGTCTGCATGTACTTTGCAAAACCGTTGTGTTTAACAGTAAAGAGCAAACAAAAAAACTAAATGGCGTAGGTTTGGGGGATACATTTTAAGCGCTGCCAAACCGACCACATGGAAGTGCCCACTTTAACACTGAGCGGTCCAAAAACGCCCAAATATAAACTGCACATAAGCAAATAAATGAATGCACGTACATGTCAGCAAACGATAATATAAGATTGTGAGCAGGGGTGGAAGTAATGAATTACAACTACTCACGTTACTGTCATAAGTAGTTTTTTGAGCATTTTTATATCTGTACTTTTACTTGTACTTAAGTACAAATTAAGCTAAATAATCTACTTTGTTCCCTTTAAATCATAATTTGTTACGGAGTACACCTACAATTTGAATTCATATTCAAACCTTTGTATTTCAGTAGCCAATAAAGATATCTGATCGTAAACAGACCAATAAAAGCCCTGACATCTGAACTGGTAAAAACCGCCACTGCAGCAAGTTTGAAGAGCTGATCACACAGTGAAGGAGCTCAGACTGAAAGTTTGCAGAACAAACTACATGGTAGTGTTATCAAAAATGTCTATATTTTCATACATATTGATATTGAAATATCTGACACGGTTCCAATACTGCTGCGTCCTCTCCGACACAGAGTTTGACACACATCTGCCTCCTGTCACAAATGTTGCAGCAACATTTTATGTAGATTTCTGGAAAACAAATGAGCTATTTTCCCTGCTTGATTTCAAATTGACACCAGTTTTCAAAGGCATATTACACATTTCCATGTATAAGAGATTTTTAAATTTTTTTTATTGTATGTAAGCCCCATAAACGGTTTAATTTTAAAGCAATGATAGCAACTTAAAACATGTTTGTTCAACAATTTTCACAAACCACCATCAAAAAAGGCATCATATATCACTTGTTAAGCTTCTGCTTTTTAAGATTATTTTTTAAGCTTCTGGGAACATTTCTGCATCTGTATAAACAAATAAGTAAATTGCTACTTAAAAAGCTAAAACTTATTCTTTGTTTATATCTCACAATTGTCACTATTGACATAGCAAATTTGCATCTTATAATTGTCACACTATTTATTGTATAGTGACTCTATATGTCACAATTCATGAAATCAAAATGGACCCTACTTACTTTGTTAGTGCACATTACTAGTCTTGTGGTAAACAATTAAACCATGCAAGTCAATGCACAGAAGAAAAAAAAATTGTCTGTCGTCATAATCTTTAATGAAAATCTGAAAATGGAATGGCGTTCTCGCACTGATGACGTCAGTTTGATGGCTTCGCTTGTTAAATCATGACGTAAGGAATGCTGTTTCCTACTAATTTTACTTGAGAATACTATCTCAACAGCTGTTTATATTACATATTTAAGCTTAGTGCTGTCTTCACTACAGTCTCCGTGATCACGGCCTCCCAGTCAATAATATTTTAACGATTTCTAAAAGGTGAATCATTGTCTGGTCATCTGGGATTTTGGTATGGAGATAAAGGTTAGGGTATAATTTTTTCAATACTAGTACGGTTTGTTGCTTTTTGGGGGCGTCTGGTAGGGCGTTTGGACCCAGAAGTGGTGACGCGTGACATGAGACTTAACTAGTGGATATCATTAACCATTCCCCTCCAACCGTTAGTCTGCTACGAGCAAGAGGGAGAATGAGGTCTCTGCAGAGCAAAAGTGAGCGTATCTGACATTGTGGTTGTTTTCAAACTGATGGGTGTTTCTAAATGATGCAATAAAAATGATCCCCCTTCCCTACCCCCGCCCCTAAACCTACCGTCACTATGACATAAGCCAATCAGGTGACATGGTCGAAAAACGCCCAGATCTGGTAACTCCCATTACTTTCCTGCAGAGACCTATACTTGGCAAGAGGTGGAGAGGAGGTGTGCTAAAATAAAACCCCACCCTTTATTCAATATTCCGTTTCACTTGGAAATATGTCACAACACTGAAGTCAGTTGCAATTTCTTGTTCACGGGCACTTTAATACTATTTTTCAAGGTATTGTATTGAAATTAGAAATTCAAGTAATGTGAGCACTAATTCATGCACTTCTTCAATAAGATAAAAGTGTTTTGTTGAAAGTAGCTATTTTCTACATAGATGTTTGATGTGATTTAATATTTATTGGTGATTCATTAAATATCGCCGGCTAAAAGGTAACTAGTAACTACTCTGAGAAGTTTTTGAGAAGAGTACTGTGTACTTAAATGAAAATTACCATGATTTACTCACCCTCAAGCCATCCTAGGCCTTTATTAACCCCCCGGAGCCGTGTGGACTTTTTTTAATAATGGATGGGTGCAATTTTTTGGACTTCAAATTTCGGGCTACCATCCACTCCCATTATAAAGCACAGATTAGCCTGGACATTATTTTAATATAACGACTGTATTCGTCTGAAAGAAGAATGGCATATACACCTAAGATGGCTTGAGGGTGAGAAAATCATGGGGTAATTTTCATTTTTGGGTGAACTATCCCTTTAAGTACTGTTTTGACACCAGTAATTTTACTTGTAATTGAGTATTATTTCAGAAATGTAACAGTACTTGTACTCAAGTACACATTTTCAGTACTCTTACCACCATTGATTGCGAGAGGAACCGTTTTATACCACATGGAGTGATTCTCAGAAGTCTCCTATAAGTTACACTGTATATAAATAAGAAACATAAATGGCAACAATTTAAAGGTGTGTATACACAAGAGAGAATACTGCAAATGCATTCATTTCAATACGGATTGTGCGACCACAAGGTGAGAAAATGTTGCAGCAACATTTTATGTAGATTTCTGGAAAACAAATGAGCTATTTTCCCTGCTTGATTTCAAATTGACACCAGTTTTCAAAGGCATATTACACATTTCCATGTATAAGAGATTTTTAAATTTTTTTTATTGTATGTAAGCCCCATAAACGGTTTAATTTTAAAGCAATGATAGCAACTTAAAACATGTTTGTTCAACAATTTTCACAAACCACCATCAAAAAAGGCATCATATATCACTTGTTAAGCTTCTGCTTTTTAAGATTATTTTTTAAGCTTCTGGGAACATTTCTGCATCTGTATAAACAAATAAGTAAATTGCTACTTAAAAAGCTAAAACTTATTCTTTGTTTATATCTCACAATTGTCACTATTGACATAGCAAATTTGCATCTTATAATTGTCACACTATTTATTGTATAGTGACTCTATATGTCACAATTGCAACTTTATTTCTTAAATATACACTCCCTTTCAAAAGAGTTGTGTCTTATGCTCTCCAATTCTGCCTTTAGGAAATAACAGTAATATATAATTTCTCACAATGACTAGTTTTAAATCTTGAAATGTTTTTTTTAATCTTTTTTCCATAGCTTTTAAACACTCTGTACTCTCATGAATGTTACAGTTACTCAATGACCAAAAGACTGAAGTCAAGACACATACCTCTTGTTCAGATTGGTTCCTGACTTTTTCTGGGAGAGTTTTCTTGTGCCACTCCAGTAGACAGATAAACCAACTCAGTTTGTACAGAACAGGATTAAAGACAGGAGTGAAAGTCATATTCACAGTAACTGCAGTGTGAACATTACCAGAAATTAAATACATCTTATGTATAAAGCTAAAATTAATAATGTCAGACAAATCCTTAATTTTCTATTAAGAGTAGGGAAACGGTGAGGAAAATCTTCTGTACAAAAATAAAAGATAAAATAAGCTAAAAAAAAATCTGTAAACATTATGTAACTCCACATAAATCATTTTATTGACAATTTACATACGCATATGGATGCTGTAGGGCTGGATCGCTACAGTTAGATCTCCTGTGTGACAGTTATTAGCTGCTCTGTACTTTTTCATTTGTCTGTCACATATTCTCAGTATTGATCAGCTGTCCACTGTCAGACGCCGGAGGCATTTTTGTCAATTCATCAATGACATGTACTGATCGAAGAGAGAGTGTGTTTCCATCGCTATTCCGTCGTCCATGTGCAGCAGTCCGACTGGGCTTTTTCTCGTGCCGTGTTCAGCAGGAGAGGTCACTCAGGGCTTGTGGGATATGTTAAAACACGGACCATCTTCAATATAAACACACTCCAGCAGGTCAGGATCTTCTGCCCTGCTGAAATAATACAGCATGAATTCACATTCATTAGTGCTAGTTTGGTGTTAGCCTAGAGATGGTGGAAGTGTGAACATGCTGTTCACCAGCAAATTTAGCAAGCATGCTTGTCTCAACTAGTATTGTCTGGCAGGTGAAGCAAGGAAACCTTTGACTTTTCAGCAGGGCAGACGCTCAACGTTTATTAAAGCACCAAAATATCACTCTGCTAATCTTTGCAACTTGTTTCAGAGGATTCTGGGAAGCCTTGGATAAGAAATCCGTAATTCCATAAGCCTTGGTTTGTCTTTATATCTTTGGAAGTCTTTGCCAGCTGTGGCTTTCAGGTTTATTATAGTAACTTAAAAAAAACGTGCTACTTAAATAAAATAAGCATTAATTAAATGAGATAAATTAAAAGAAACATTAATATATAAAAAAACGAAAACTTATTTTATTTCAGCTAACATTTTTCTTGATATACTAAAATAATTAAAACTGACATATAAATTATTAGTAAAATAATAAAACTAATTAGACATAAAAAAACAAATAAAAATGACTTATAAACTAATAAAGGAGTAGAAGGAAGATGGCGTCGGTGTTCATGGCATGCCGTCTCTCTGCCCTATATCCCATTTGCTTTTTATGGCTGTTTTACTAACAACATTGCTTATACGAAATGCTACTTCCGCACTGATTTATGATCATCATACACTTTTAAATATTAGAAGCTCATACGAGAAACTTTTTAAAGAAGGAAGAGGCGAGCTGCAGCTCCCCATTATTAAGCCGCAGCTGATTATTCCCACCTGGCTGAAACGCAAGCCCTGGCCTCCGTTGGAAAAGAAACGGCGCCGTCGTGGAAAGCGGGGAGGAAAGTTGGTGAAACTAAAAGCTTACCTGGTCTCTATTCCGAGAATGCCTCGTCCAGTGAATGCGCTGCTATGGGGATGGTGTGGCGGCCGGGTGTTGTTTCGGCCCTTGGAGAGCGTGTTGCCGCGGTGTTCAGCCAGTTGAACCGGCGGGGTCCGTGACGACCTGTCTTCGGCGTACCTTGCATCTCCATTGGAATGGAGTTCCTCTACAGAATCTTTGCCATGTACCGCTTGGCCCACAGCAGTCTCACAATGCCTCGGTGGACGATAAGGGACCAGCGATCACATTGGCGATGATAAACGTCAGTTCGTTGAGAAACAAGACCTTCATTTTAAACGACTTCATTAGAGCTTTTATTTATCACTGAAACTTGGTTGAACATTGGGGATAGGTTTGCTTTTAGAGAATCGGTGCCTAGTAACTTTACAGTTTTTAATACTCCCCGAGAAACAGGAAGGGGAGGTGGTGTGGCTTCTATTTATAAAGATATTTTTACTTGCACTAGAAGTAAGTTTTTAACTCCAAGTTTTTGAAATGCAGCTGTTATCCCCTGTATTATGTGCCGTTGTATATCGACCGCCTGGATTTAATAAAAAAAAAAATTCTGGCGGACATTGTTGTAAAATATATCAAAATATTAATACTGGGGGACTTCAACATTCACATATGCTGGCCGACAAACTCTTTTGCAAAGGATTTTTTAAATCTCATTGATTCTGTTGGCCTTCAGCAAATGGTAAATGGTCCCACACATATTTATGGCCACACGCTGGATTTGATTCTGTCACTTGGTTTATCAGTCAGTGACATTATCATAAATGATCTCCTGGTAGCTGATCATAATCCTGTTTTATTTACGGTCTTCCCTCCATGTCAACCAAAGAAACTTTGTGACACAAAGAGATTGGTTCGTTCGATAAAGTCAACTACATATGTGGACTTTAATAATAATAATTCCTTACATATATATATAGTGCTTTTCTCCTGGATGATGCGACGGTTAGCCATAGTGCGCCAGAATGCCCATCACACACCAACTTATTGGTGGAGAGGAGACAGAGTGATGAAGCCAATCAGCAGATATGGAGATGGTTAGGAGGCCATGATGGTCAGAGGGCAATGGGCGAATTTGGCCAGGATGCCGGGGTTACATCCCTACTCTTTTTCGAAGGACATCCTGGGATTTTTAATGACCACAGAGAGTCAGGACCTCGGTTTAACGTCTCATCCGAAAGATGGTGCTTTTTGTCAGTATAGTGTCCCCATCACTACACTAGGGTATTAGGACCCACACAGACCACAGGGTGAGCACCCCCTGCTGGCCTCACTAACACCTCTTCCGCAGAAACCTAGTTTTTCCAGGAGGTCTCCCATCCAGGTACTGACTGGGCTCAACCCTGCTTAGTTTCAGTGGGCAACCAGTCTTGGGCTGCAGGGTGATATAGCTGCTGGTGAATGATTTTAATTATTATTTCACTTTAATGAAACTTTTATGGACTCTTTGCAGAATGTAAAAACTGACCTATTATCACCCCATCTTAGTGTGGAGGAGACGGATAATATTTTTAATTCTGTTTGCTTGGATACATTAGATCAGGAGTCCCCTCTAAGTGCACAGAAAGCACAAATCAGCTCCATGGTCAAATGAACATATCAGGTCCCTAAGAAGGGAATGCAGAAGATGTGAATGGAAATGGAAGAAAGATAAGTTATAAATCTTTTATGAAATGTTGAAAGAAACGCTGTCTAAATTTCAACGGGCTGTGAAATTTGCTAGGACAAGCTACTTCTCAAATGTTATTGAGAAAAATAGCCAAAATCTGAGAGTTCTTTTTTCAACGATTGACTGTGTTCTGAACCCTAAATTAGAGGTGTCTGCCGATACATCTGTTGAATTATGTGAAAGCTTTTTACAATTCTTTGTCGGTCGATTATCAGAGGTTCGAAATAATATACAGCAGTGTACATATGTGCCTTTGACTGCACCAGAAACCCCTGCTATGCTATCTGAATTTGAGCCTATCTCCATATCCACTTTTAATGACATTGTTTCTAAGCTGAAGCCTACATTTGCTCCTCAAGACATTATTTCGACACCTCTGTTAAGGCAAATAATCGAAATGGTCGGTCCATATATAGTTTCTATAATAAATAAAAATTTCTTTCAGGGATCATCCTCGAGTACAGTAAACACGCTGTAGTTCATCCCTTAAAGGGGTCATATGATGCGATTTCAATTTTTCCTTTCTCTTTGGCGTGTTAAGCTCTTGGTGCATAAAGAAGATCTGTAAAGTTGCAAAGACTAAAGTCTCAAATCCAAAGAGATATTCTTTATAAAAGTTAAGAGTCAGCCACGCCTACCTAAAATGGCTCGTTCTAACACGCCCCCACATATCTACATCACGATGTGGCAAGATTTGCATAATGCCGCCCAAATGTTCACGCAAAGAAAGAAGGCGTAACTTTTATTCTGGCTGTAGTTTTGTTGTTTCCGCCGCCATGTCGTAAAGACGTTGTGTGCTTCGTTGTGAAAGCGAAACTACTTTGTTTGGTCTTCCAAAAGAGGACGATATCTGCTTCGTCATGCCTGGAGCTGATCCGTGCTGGTTACTGAGGAAATACTACAACTTTGTGCTGTCGATCGCCGGATCGGCTTTCACCGTGGACGAAGCGGAGTCCAGCCCGAAGTCGTCACATGTCCTTCGGGACGCTCCTTTGTCGAAATCCCTGGCTGTGCCGTTCTCAAGCCCACCCGCCCGCCTCTGCTCACTCTAGCTCTCCGGCCATTCCTCATGCTAGCCCCCGGCCTCTGCTCACTGAAGGCCGCGGTGTGAGACGCTACTTTGTTTGGCCTTCCAAAAATGGACACGACTAGAAATCAGTTGTTAAGTTGTATTTACAACACTGTTCAGATGTGTCCAGCAGTTTTTTTTATGGAGGATGTTTCCTGATCCTGGGAGAGTAGACTACAATGCCGGCTGTTCTGACTCACAGACCGTAAGTACGTTTTCATATTTAAAGGATTTGCCACTGA
>NW_015506257.1:514367-549505 GCF_001515645.1 Sinocyclocheilus grahami | reverse complement strand
GGGCATAGAGGAGAAACAATAATGTACAGTATGTGGAAAATAATGTGTTTTTTTAACCTTAAACCGCACAAACACATTTCATTACACCAATTACACAAAATACTGTTCTTTTTAGCAGCATCATATGACCCCTTTAATGAAAAAAGAAAATCTGGATAAGAGCGTTCTCTGCAATTATAGACCAATCTCTAAACTTCCATTTTTGGCCAAGATTTTAGAGAAAAGTGTTTTTATTCAACTTATGAGTCATTCCTTGATGAAAATTATATTTGTGAAGTATTTCAGTCAGGTTTTAGGAAGCATCATAGCACAGAAACAGTGTTATTAAAGGTTTTTAATTATATTTTTTGGCAACTGATAAAGGGAATATGACTGCACTTTTGCTTTTAGATCTCACAGCAGCATTTGACACAATTGACCATCATATTCTCATCTCACGACTTGAAACATGTGCTGGCATCTCTGGAAATGCCTTAAATTGCTTTAAATCCTATTTGTTAAATAGAAATTTCTATGTTTGTATGGGTGAGTGTACATTAGTTTCATCACCTTTATCATGTGGTATTCCTCAAGGGTCTGTGTTAGCACCACTTCTCTTCTCTCTCTATATGCTCCCATTAGGTTCGATTCTGTATAAATACAATGTGTCCTTTCACTGCTACGCAGACGATACACAATTGTATGTACCATTTAAGTCAAATGATTCCACTGCCATGGAAAGATTGTTGGCCTGTCTGAATGATGTCAAGGCATGAATGTCTATACATTTTTTGAGCCTAAATGAATCGAAAACAGAATTTTTTTTTTTTTTGGTCCCTCTGAACTTGATAACGCAGTTCAAGTTAAACTGGGTTCCCTGAGCCCCTTTCGGAAATATATTGTAAAAAATTTGGGGATGATTTGCGATAGCGCACAAAAATTCAAAAAGCAGATAAATGAAATTGTCAGAATGGTCTCTAAGATTAAACCTTTTTTATCCCAGAAAGATTTGGAAAAATGTATTCATGTGTTTATCATCTCGAGATTAGATTACTGCAATTCGCTATATTATGGTGCTCAAAATAAAATGTTAGACAAACTGCAGATGGTCTAAAATGCGGCTGCAAGAATGCTAACAGGCACTTGTAAATTAGATTATATTACCCCGGTGTTAAAATCATTGCATTGGTTGCCTGTTTCTTTTAGGATTAATTTAAAAATTGCATTATATGTATTTAAATCTCTGCATGGCTGAGCTCCATCTTATATTGCTGATCTAATTCAGGAACAAAAGCCAATAAGATCCCTACTATCTCAATCACAGAAACTTCTTGTTGTAAGATGAAATATAGAGGGGATCACGTGTTTGTGGTCACTGCCTCTAAATTATGGAACAGCAGGCCGCTATATATTAGGAACGAACCGACGCGCGATCAGTTTAAAAGCCACTTGAAAACATATTTTTTATGATAGCGTTCGATCATAGATCAGTGCGAAGGTTGCTAGTACCATATTTGTCTCTTCTGATCCTAGTTAAGATGTATTTTGATTGTCTTTTTCAAGGTTTCTTTTTATTATTACTTATATAATTATATGGATGTGATCCCTTTTTAAAAGTTGTCTTCTGCTCATTGTGTTACTGTTTGTACAGCACTATGGTCAACGTTGTTGTTTTATTCAGTGCTTTAGAAATAAATTTGAATTTGAAAAAAAAACTATTAAAAAAAGACAAAATTACTAAAATACTTAATATAAAATGGAAAATATAAAAATAAATTCAAAACATTCTTAAAACTATAATAGTATCTCAATGATACTAAAATAGCAATTTCCATATTATTTGGTTGTAGTTTTCATGAGAAATTATTAGTATTCAAGTAAACTACCATTGCATTTCATCACTTGTGACTTATGTTGCACTTCACATAGTTTAGCTTTTGTCTGTTTGCATGCTATATTTGACCATGCAGTGCATAAAACGATCACAGAGAGTTACATAATAGATGTTATGTAATTCATACAGTACTGTGATGAAAGTGTGACATTTATGTACTCTCCAATTCGTGATAACATTCAAAGACATCCAAGACTTTTTGCAGAGTCATCCAAACATTTGCAGAACAACTTTTTGGTGGAAACTAGACTGCTGCAACATAAGCAATTTCCAGTTATTTTAACAAACACCAAGAATTTATGAATCCATGAAAGAGATGACTGTGCCAGCGAACTCATACGGCGCAAACGACCATCTGTAGCTGTTAGTTCATATAGAAGAAAAATGAATTGCAGTCTTCTTTAATTAAGCATCAGTCTGCAGGTTTTGTTGTTGCTCATTACGGTCTGGAAATTTTGGGCCCAAATCAAATATACAAGAGTGTAAACAACAAATTCTTCTAGCTATGCAAACTTAATTTCATGCATTATTGAACTACAAATTGAATCAAAACGAGCCTATAGTTCATAAGAACTCATTGTGTTTGTAGCAGTGCTGCAAAGTCTCCTTTAGCAAGGATTAGCATAAACTACATATTCTAAACCACTACTATTATACAGATTTTACAGACAACAGTTTGTAAATACAATAACTGTAGAAATATATGTATTTAGCAACCTGAATAGCCCGAAGTATACATCATAGTCGAACGCACAGCCTTCATTTGATAGCATGCGTGCACACAGGCACTCGACACATGCGCTACAAAGATTCATTAACCAGTGTCTGTGCTTTTTCTCTCCAAACGTTAAGAATTTTGTGGGTATTTTATTCATATATAAAGAACCGGACTCTTGAAGAGAAACAGCTACTCTTCTACATTAATGAACTGTGATGTACACATTTTGTTCACTTTTCACACGGGCCATTTTGAGATACCACAAATCAAGCTCATGTCCAAATCAAAATGCTGTACGCCTCTATTTACATCATGAGAGTGCAGTTTATTAATATTTCAAGTCTCTCCTCTGGTGAACCTATCCAACAAAACAAACAATTTTATTGAGCAGTAAGGGTAGTTGAAGAGCTGCATAAACCTCCTGGAAATCCTATCAGAGATACAGTTTAGTCACAGAATGAAAAAGCTGTGTTGTGCGGTCAGAGCAGTGTTTCATAGCTCAGGGATGGATGGTGCTCTTCAACCCCTGGACTGAATGCACAGCGCAGATTAACTTTACCATGAGGACAACAGATCCCTCGTCCACAAGTCAGGCATACAAAAGCAGCTCTCCACATGTGCACAGAAAGCAAGATGCAAGACAGAGATGGACTGAGACAAAACGAGACTGACAGAAAGACTAAAATCATTAACTGATAAAATCACTCACTCACACACACACACACACACACACACACACACATATATATATGATAAAAGTTACATAAATATATAAACATGTATTAATTATCTATTTACCACCTATTCATTAATTTCTAATTATAAATGTGTTAACTAAAACTAATCAAAAATTATTTCCATTAATTTAAATAAAGCTAAAATAAAATTAAATAACTTAAAATAAAATTTGAAATGTCGCCTTGGCAAACCTACAACCGAAATAAAAATAAATTAAACCTAAATAGAAATATTATTTAAAAACTAATAAAAATGACAAAATCACATTAAATAAAACAAAGTAAAATAAAACAAAGTTGTATTTGTCAAATAAATTCATAACTCATAGCTGCAGTACTTGTGGACAGTGAAATGGACTATAAATGTGCCACTGCTGCTAGATTTAGCAGTGAACTTTAGCTGGCATCACTCCGGTTTCTCCGGGGCATTTATGATTCAGCACGGACCGCATCTGCTCAGATCGTGTCAGATGACCCATAGCAGAGAACAACAAGTCCCTGGATATGCCAAAGTTTATGAAGTTCATGGGACAGATTCTAAACGGTTTGTTTGTGGCATGTAGACAAATGGACATTATAATGTATAATTCTAATTCAGGATTCAGAAGGAAATCTATTCAGTAGATTGTCAAATTGTTACATAACCTTTACATTAAACCTTTACATTCACCCCCCCAAAAAATTGGCTCAAAATGTACTCACCCTCAGGCCATCTAAGATGCAGATGAGTTTGTTTCTTCATTGGAACACATTTGGAGAAATTTGACATTACGTCACTTGTTCACCAGTGGATCCTCTGCCCTGAATGGGTGCCGTCAGAATGAGAGTCTAAACAGCTGATTAAAGCATCGCAATAATCCACACCACTCCAGTCTATCACTTAATGTCTTGTGAAGTCAAAAGCTGCATGTCTGTAAGAAACAAATCCATCATTAAGACATTTATAACTTCAAAACGTTGCTTCTGGCTAAAATTCAAGTCCATAATCCATAATACTGATCTATTATGGTAGTTTACTCTATGTTCAAAACACTGTGTATTTTAACACTTAGACTATCTAGTGCAGTGCCATGCCTCATAGACCCACATTATAAGTGCATTACTACAAATATCTCTTTGTTTGTTTTTACAAACTGATGGATGACCTGAAATTATCTTCTGTGGCAGATAAAGCTTCACTTGTGCAATCTTGTTACATTGCTAACACAACAGTTTTAAAATCCACATTTGTGGTATGACTAATTGTAATGCTTTAATCTAGCGAAAGAAACTGTTGGAGATGTGGATGTGCCAAACAATGCAGCACATTTGAGTATAAATCTTAAATTTATAATAAAGTAAACATCAAATAATTACAAATGACAAAATAGTTACCAAACAGGAATTATGTGAAAGATATAATTATATGAAATCTGAATATATACAGTGCTTATAAATCCTTAAAAATATTATAATTGTAAAATGTAAATCTGAAAATGTATTGGAAAATCTGAATACTTATAAGTCTGCACACATGTATAGTTCCAAACCCGTAAACCTTCGTTCATCTTCGGAACACAATTTAAGATATTTTTGATGAAATCTGAGAGCTCTCTGACCCTCCCATAGACAGCAAGGTAACTACCACATTCAAGGTCCAGAAAAGTACCAAGATGATCGACAAAGTAGTCCGTGTGACATCAGTGGTTTAACTATAAAGTTACGAAGCTATGAGAATACTTTTTTTTTGTGCAGAGAAAATAAAAATAACGACTTTATTCCATATTTTCGTCACGCGTCCACAAGTGACGCAGTAGAGACAAAAGTGTGGAATAAAGTCGTTATTTTTGTATATGTTCCGATAAATATAAAAAGGGATTCCACTATCATGGAAAACCTGGATATAGAAATTCTGGAAGACCTAGAAGAGAACTAATAAAAAACGTTATTATTATTTTATTTATTTTTTTATTTAAATAAAAAGATTACTTCTTTTTTTAATTACTAATCAAGGCTATTTATTTGATCAAAAATACAGTAAAACAGTAATACTGTTAAATAGTTTTACAATTTAAAACAACTGTTTTCTATTTTATTTTATTTTTAAAATGTATTTTATTCCTGTGATACAAAGCTAAATTTTCAGCATAATTACTCCAGTCTTCAGTGTCACATGATCTTTCAGAAATCATTCTCACATGATGATTTGCTCAAGAAATATTTATTATTATTATTATTATTATTATTAACAATGTTAAACACAGTTGTGGTGCTTAATATTTTTTTGTGGACACTGTGATACACTTTGATGAATAGAAAGTTCTGATTTTTTTTCTGTAACAGTGTAAAAGTGTCCTTGCTGAATAAACCTATTAATTTTTTGTGGGGGAAATCCTAATGACCTATCTAATAACACATTTTGACCTTTACAAACATAAATAGTGTGTCTGAATTGTAAGCAAACCATTTTTTGGACTTGTTCTTCTCAGTGAATCAGTTCACAAACGTCTGCAGTAGAATGATTTTTATAAATCTGTAGGCCTATGCACTAATCGAAAAATTACTAGAAATTCACAAATGATATATATATATATACTTATTTATTATCATACCATTCTTTTTGGTAGAATAAAAATGCTAAAATATAAAGAAAATCATAATTTACACAGCTAACGTGCATGCTTTGCTCTTCATTATGTTGCATTAGGACAGTAATAAAAGACAGGGCAAGAAATATTCAATGATCCAGTGAAACACATTGCATCATAAAAGTTATGTTATTGTTAGCTAAAACTAAAAATATTAAGAATCATTTTTGGTAATTGAAATGAAGCTAACTAAAATACAATATAAATATTAGATGAAAACTGACATAAGTTGAAGCACTAAAATCATTAAAACTGTAATAAATAAATACAACTAATTTTTAAAAAAGTATTAGTTTTTGTTTTTTATATATTTCTATAAAAATGCTAAGACAAACTAAAATGAAAATGAAAACTAAAAATATAACAATAAAAGCTCATTCAAAATATTAACAAATACTACAATATAATACTACAATGCATCACTGCATCATAATTGTGATTTCCATAAAGACTTGAATGCAGCATCAGAGCTATTTGAGCCAATAAACTGAGCCATAAATCCCATGTTACTAATCATTGCTGAGGTACAAGAACATCAAGACAACACTGACTGGCTGATGGCACCACACCCTCACTAGTGAAAGATAAATTTGCTAAATCTTAAGTGTATATGGAACGGAATTGCAAATATAATGGTTGTTTTCAAACAGGTTCTGCCATTGGCTGGATAAACAGGTAGTCCTACCCCAAACTCACACCACTGGATGAGCCAGTGTTGCTGTGTTAGGCTGGTTGAGACGTAGTCACAGCTGAAAAGGTTGTATTGACACAATTAGTGTGCTTAATAATGGAGTCCATGGTCAGACCATTCATTTATTTCTGGCCTCGGATGAATCTGACCGTCTATCCTCTCCAATTAACTCGAAACCTCTGACTGCTGATCAGCAGGAGAAAATCCACACCGCCTTGCAGGGCTTCCATGAAAAACAATGCAGTCCACCCACATTATACAGACTCCCTCATAGTGATGCCCATGCGCATGTCCTCTTCCTCACACTTTCTTGTTATCCTTCTTCATCGGGTGCTGGATCCATCACGTTCAAAGTGAAAGAGGGCATCTATTAAATTGTGGAGACGAATGCCCTGTTTGCAATGCATTATACATGCAGAAAGAAAGAAAGACTGTATGAGAGAGAGAAAAACAGAAAGGAAAGACATACTGTCCTTTATGAAAACACACACCTTTTTTTCAGTATTCCAGGAATGTACCAGCTGGTAAAATCAAATTAAGAGAAAACGTCAAGGCCCCTGTTAAAGCACAAAAGTTAATTAATTCCACAGTTAAAGCTCAAACGTGGTTTTAATCTCTTCTGTCAATGTTAAGACCGCAGCCCATGATAATTGTGGCCAAAGTCAACCACTACCTTCACTCCCATCTGCCAGTCAGCATTTCAAAAAGTACTTCAGAAAGTCACTAACTAAAAGTAGGTTAACAACCTAATGACATTACTGAAGGAATTACTTTTTGAACACTTCTACCATTTGCCATTGGTTGTTTCAACAGATAGTCCCGCCCCAAACTAACACTATTGGTTAAACCAATGTTGCTTTGCAACACAATCACCATGTTCGAATATGCCTTCTTCTATACTGTATAGTATGTAAAAAACACTATGGCAAAAGAGTAGTATGTCCAAATTCATGGGCTGCAACTGGAATAACATTATAGTAGGCGAAAAACAGTATGTGACAAAGGAAGTATTAATCTCTTCTGTCAATGTTAAGACCGCAGCCCATGATAATTGTGGCCAAAGTCAACCACTACCTTCACTCCCATCTGCCAGTCAGCATTTCAAAAAGTACTTCAGAAAGTCACTAACTAAAAGTAGGTTAACAACCTAATGACATTACTGAAGGAATTACTTTTTGAACACTTCTACCATTTGCCATTGGTTGTTTCAACAGATAGTCCCGCCCCAAACTAACACTATTGGTTAAACCAATGTTGCTTTGCAACACAATCACCATGTTCGAATATGCCTTCTTCTATACTGTATAGTATGTGAAAAACACTATGGCAAAAGAGTAGTATGTCCAAATTCATGGGCTGCAACTGGAATAACATTATAGTAGGTGAAAAACAGTATGTGACAAAGGAAGTATGTCCAAACTTGCAGTACTCATAAAAGGGTAGACAAAAAGTACTCGGATGACTTGCTACTTCCAGCAAGATGCTGAAGGGTACATATGATGGACACTTTACAATCCCATGGGGCTACGGGAGAGGATTTGTGAATGGCAGTGAAGTGACACAAATGGTGCTAGTAGGTCACATGATAATGACAACATGGTGAAGGTAGATTACATTGATACTATATATAGCATACTTTTTTTAGTGGTCACGAAGTAATTATCTATTGACAATAAGTATCTACTCAAGAGAGTATGCAATTGGCTGTGTTCAAATATGCCTATTTCCATACTATATAGTATGCAAAAAATGATTGCAAAAGAGTAGCATGTCCGAATCCATAGGCTGCATCCAAAATTGCATAATTCTCTACTATATAGTAGGTGTAAAACAGTATGTGAACAGAGTAGTATGTCTGAATTCACAGTATTCGTAAAAAAATTAGAAAAAATTCCCCAGATGACCGTTTATTTCCGGCAAAATTCTAAAGTGCGCATATGATGAACACTTTACTATTCCATGAGTCTACGTGAGAGAAAAAAATTAAACTGATGCTGGAAGTTCACATGACAAAAAAATAGAATAAGTGATTAAAAAACTAACAAATAAAAATATAAAAAGCACAATATACAAAATAGACAATAGACAGTACGACAATAGACAGATATGCAAATGCAAAGGATGCTGGCCAACGGTGTCACAAATAAGGGTTTCTGAATTCTACACATATCCCCTTTAAAAGGTTAAATAAAAATACAAAAGTTGTGTAAACTCATTGAAAAGGAGAAACTTCACCATTATGAACACTAATCACACTAATGGTAAAACTTTTACAACAAAATATAATCAAAAATATGACAGAGATGAAACATCTATTCATTCTGAATAACAAATATTTCTGTCATCATAAGTCCTCATGTTTTGACCAAAACACACAAATTAATCAAGTGCATCATCAGTGGATACACTTACAGTAGTTGTATATTCATTAGAAAGTATTCATTTAAGTTATTATTTCCTTATGTGGTTATAATAAGAATTAGAAAAGCGGTGGGGTATAAAAGTTGACTATTTAATTGTATATGTAATGTCAGACGTTTCTAGATTTAATGGTTCAATCAGTCGAGTTTGTCTGACAACATGGACAAGTTGGATATTTTACAGTGACGTAAGTTGAAATGTTTCTAGTTTTATTTATCTAGTGTCTGTTCAAGTTTAATGCTGTGTGATCCTTGTTGTTTTTGTGCTCGTTATATACTTAAAAATACATTCCCCTCAGTGTGTGGCTAACTACTCTTTAAAAAGCTAGCTTGACAGTTCAACTACATTGGAATTAGGAGAAGCTTAGCTTCCCACTGGTTTTAAATGTATTAACCTGAAAAAAGTAAATACAGGAAATGAATTTCAAATATAATGAATTTAGCTAGAAACTATAAAGTATGTGACAAAACATTCTGAAATCAAAACAATTTCATGATATGTAGCATGTCTCAATAATTTAGTTTAATTTAATGGCATTTTCATTGTGTGGACATTTTTATTCTAAGGGGGAAAATCCATACTACTAATTTAGAGGGGCATGAGTGAGGGTAGATGATGACCGAATTTTCAGTTCAGAACAGTTGATGTTAATGTGGATGCGTAATTTCTGTGAACGGGCTTACAGTGGGTGATTGTGTGAGAGTCATTCTTTACCAAAGCATTCTGGGATATGGAAAACTTAATGGTTTTGCTCTGCATCCTGTTCATTTTAGATGTTTCTTGTGAAAAAGAAGTGTTGTATTAAATATGCACTTGTAGGTAATATAATATTAATTAAATAAAAGGCCACTTAAGTGTAATTAAAGTTAACTTTCATGACTATGTTTCATAAAACACTAAAGTACACTGTCAAAAAGTGCACTTTGCAATCATGTTAAAATAAAAAATAACTTTAAAGTCTACTGTTGTGCACTTATTTTGATGAGTTGACATACTATTGCACAAAGTATTTTATTATAGTTTTAACTGTAGTGTTTTTTTTATTTGACATTACTTAATAAATTTTAATTGCATGCAATTGCAACTTCATCATTAGAAATGTGTAATTTCTAAACATTTAAATACACAGCATACAAGTTTCAGTAGAAATGACATTAAAGTATATACCATTAATAGTTTACCATTAATGCTTTTCAGTATATTTGGCACTAAACTGTAGTATTTCAAATGTGCAATAGAATTTCAAAGACAGTAGAAATAGTTATGAAATTACATATAAAGACGTGCTTAAGCCCTGCTTAATTGGTTTAAAAAAGCACTGAGAAGTTCTACCTTAATGTACATATAAACTATAATACATTTTATTTTAATTGTAAACAACATGTAATTAAGTTCTGAAAATATTACATTCAATTCGCACTTAAGTATATTACTTTAAAGTATATTATTTCCATAATAAGTACTCTTTCTGAAAGGATGGTAAAGTGTACTTCTTTTTCACAAGGGTTAATACTGGTCAGGCAGCAACTACGACCAGTTTTGCAGTTCACACAAAACTGCTGACAACACAAAGATGTAGTGTCAGCATAGATAAGATGGGACTGTTTGGGGGTTTAGGGATTCTGTTATGTTATCATTATATTTTGATACGAAGCAGTATAAGATTAGAATCATAACATGTTCGCATCTTCCTTTTAAATCTCGAAAAAGGCTTGTATAACAGCCTTAAGTAATATTTAATTTGTCAAGCGGAATCATGAGGTTAATTCCCACGCTGACAGAGGTTATTAACCTCACGCTCTAAAAAATAAGGTTTATTTTTAGCTTACCATACCTAGCCCACAGCTTCAGTGCATATTGTTATGTAACATTATATATAATCAGTTGCATACAATCAAACCCCTTCATTTCAATGAATTATTCATTGCATACAAATGGAAAATACACTTTGGGCCTTTAAACACAGTCCAGTACACTGTAATTTATGAACTCACAAACAATAAAAATAAAAAGTACCAGCTTCTGAATTCAGAATGAGCCAAATCATGTTTTTCACAGAAAATAAGTGAAGCAATAAATATGGGACTCACTTTATATGTAGATTACAGTGTACAGATGTACATGCCACATTGTAAAGAAGGAAAGTGATCTAAAATTGTTTAGTTTTTTTGTACACACACCCTATCTGAGGCAATATTTCTTCACTTGCAATCTGTTTATTCATATTTGGTCATATTCAGAGACCCCATGTTGGTTTGAATCCATTCTTTGTGCAGACGTCCCATGCTGCTATCACAGATAACAATATTGAATGTTAGATAAAAATTATGTGCTGCTTTTAAAGGGGCTATATGTAGAATTCAGAAACCCTTATTTGTGACACCGTTTGGCAGCATCCAGCAACTTATTGCTGGTGCTCATACTCATGCACATGCACATGTAAAGTACAAGGGACTGAACATGATTCAAGACCCCGATATACTCACATCAAAGCTGTTTTTCATTCTCGGCTTGGAATCCAGACATCGTCCATGCTGCTGAGAGTGAAATTTAGTTGAATATAACGAGAACAAAAATGACAGCGGTGAGAAAACAGCAGTTAGGAAAGCATCTGATCATAGCCAAGTGCATATGTTTGCACCAGTTCTGCAATTCACTGGCACCATGTCGATGGATGAGGTAATTAAATTACACTGTTATGATAGTTTGATTATAACATATATTTTAGACTATATAGGTCTGGTTTTGTGAGATTATAGTTTGAATTAATCCCTTTGCTTTGCTTTGCATGGCACATTGACAAAAGGCTCTTTTCGCATTATCCTGAACATTATAATCATTCATTTCATGTGAGAGACTCTCGGGAACGCATATATATGCTTTCGGATTTAATCAAAAATATCTTAATCTGTGTTCTGAAGATGAACGAATGACTTCATTTTCATATTTGGGTGAACTATCCCTTTAAGTTTGCTCAACTAACTAATACACAAGTTAAACTTGGTTGGAAGAATCTGTCAAACTAAGAAAAGTCTACATCACTATTAGTTTATGATAGTTATAGTTTTCTCATTTTAACTTAAAATGCAATTATATTGAACTTGAACCTACAAGTAAAGAAAACATAATTAGTTTTAAATTGATAGAACTTACTATATTATGTTTTCTGAAAGCACCAACTTTATTAACTTTTTTCTAAACCAGTTCAGTGATTTGAGATGTAATTTTGCATACTAAATAGTATGGATGATATGCAAATTAGGATCCAGCCATAGCCTCAACGGAACACTGCATGTGGAGTGTATTATGGTCTGTCCTGTTATTTTTGAGAGCAAAAAGGCCCAAAAGGTTGTTAATTCATCATGGATTTAAAACGGGATATAAATGGATGAGGAACTGTGCCATTTACTTAAGAGCAATTGTCTAGAAATCATTAACTTTGGCTCAATTAATTAAAGCTTGTTATTCATTCATTCCCCAAATACTCCACAGAGGGAAAGAAAATATTAACAGAGCGAAATAAACCATTGGTTAAGCATAAAAGACTTCATCACACAGATAATAAAAGAGTAGATTTAATTCCCGCTCTGTATATGCCAAACACCAGAATCATTATGCTGAAAACCTAACTTAAAATCATCTCATCAGAATTTCAAAAGTTCATCGAGCACGTCTAAGCACAAGAGAGATATCAAGAGCAGCAATGGCGCAAAAATAAAGTCCAGCTCGTTCCATAAAACATTGTGGGTTTTTTTATATTATTCTCAATTAAATACACAGCGCAAATTACAAGATTTGGTTTGAGCACAAACAAACCACTCACTTGGAATATATTACATCTGAAATGTAATCTGCTTACAGGTTTATGAGGTTATGGAAATCCTGACGACAAGTTGTTGCCTGCACTCCAACTTACCCACAATCAGGGGCGGATCTACCGGGGTGGCACGGGGTGGCAACTGCCACCCTAAGAAAAAGCTGTGCCACCCCACAGCTTTATTACATTTTGATTTGGATACTATATACTATACTACTACATATTGTTTAGATATTATCAATGGCTACTTTTTTGTCTTTATCTGTTTTTTGTTCAATTTTTGTGTTGTTGTTTCTTGAAACATTGATTTAAAGTGTCAGTTACTGCATTATTATTTCAGTCAAACCTATAAAACCCCTTTGTTACCCCAAACTACATACACTCATTGGCGCCCCTTCAGCTGGTGGCGCCCTAGGCGACCGTCTAGCTCGCCTATGCCTAGAAACGGCCCTGCTCTTATGAACCGGATCTTTTTGAGTCAAAACCACAAAGCGCAGCCCAGTTCACTTACGAATTGTTTTTACATTTGTTCGTGAATCAGATAATTACTGCTTTTCAGGTAACTCAGAATTCCTCTAAGAAATCTAATCCCGTCCGGATATGTCTGAGATTCATCACGTAATTGTTTGGTGATCCGATTCTCTGACCGCTCGCTCCACTTTCATCATGAATATAAGCCGAAACAATAACATGAAATCAATAAGAAGATGCCGATCACGGAAACTAATAGCAGAGTTAGGTAAGAATCTAGTCCTATTGCAGTTTTCTCGATTGTTAATATAACTGATTTTAGTTAGCACTTAATTCCCCAAACCATTAAGTTTTCAAAACAAAGACACATTTCTCAAAAAGTTTAACAATGAGTAAGTTAAACATTAGGTAGCAAAACTGATGACTCACCAATCAGAATCTCTGCATGTCAACAATGGAGAGAGGAGAGAGCTGAGCCAATCATCTACAGGGGTTTATACTTACACACACAGTATAATTACAGTACCAGTACATTAGATAATGGAAATTTCATTATTCTATATGTACAGTAAACTGTAGCACATGTTGTACACCTGCAAGCATGTGACTGTCAAATTTTATTTGTAACCATTTTTTAGGCCTATGTGTACTGCATTTTTGCAGAACGGAGAATGACTGCTTAGAGATATAGTTAGTCTTGTGTCAGGAGACCAAGAAACTGCTATAGTACTGCTTACTGTAATGAAATTTAGCAGAATGTGCAGAGGATGCTAAATTTACTTTTTTATTTTATTTTTTACTGTACTGTATTGTGGTGCATGTCAAGTTCATACAATTCTTTGGTATGTGAGCTTTTCTACTGCTCACACACAAAATCTTTACTTGTCACACAATTTCTGAAACCTGACAATTAAGATGATTACTTAATGGTAATATAATATTTGTGAACACAACTGTATATGTCAGACCATAAATCCCCAAAAACTATGCATGGGGGCTTGCTTTGGTGTTGCCACCCCTCATAGAACCCATGGCACCCCTTTGCCACCCTAAAAATTATTTTCTAGATCCGCCCCTGCCCACAATTCCTCACTCCAAGCATGAAATGTCACATACATAAAATATAGTTCTCGAACTCTAGGCGTTGTTATCCTTAAATTCAAACAGTCATTATCAGAAAGTGATACTGATGTGTTTGTTTATTACTGTTTAAATGATGCTTATATTTTTATTATTGGTGTTCCACTCGAGGAATAAAGGTGGGGTATAAAGCAGCAGTGCACACTCAGGCGTCTGACATTTTAGGAGCCCTTTCAGAGTCATAAAGGTGCCGGAGAGATGGATGAGGGAAGAGAAAGAGTGCAAAGCCAGACCATCAGTGGAATGGAAATATGGAAATACTGAGGAAAGTGAATTAGATGAAGATTTTATGGAAAGGGAAGTGTATAACCTCTCTTTCTTGACCCTTACAAAAATGCACCGAGGCAACCACAGTTTCCTCTAAAATACCATTGTTACTTACAGTTATTGCTACTGGAATGAAAACTGTTGTTATTTGGTATTAGCCACCAGACATTTTGCTACTTTAAAATGATCTTCTAATAGTTTTATGGTTTTCAAGTGATTTTTTAAATGAACTTTACGATTGTGAAATTATTGTCATGAGAGCTAAGCACATTTCCCCCAAAATTTTCATTACCGTTATGCATCTAGATATTTCTTTTCATTTGTGTATGCTTTTCTTCCATGATCCTCATGATATTTTCATCACTGTAATAAAATAAAAATACTTTAATGTGCAATACCTATATCTACTACAAAATATGAATTGTAAAGGTGGGGTATAAAGCAGCAGTGCACACTCAGGCGTCTGACATTTTAGGAGCCCTTTCAGAGTCATAAAGGTGCCGGAGAGATGGATGAGGGAAGAGAAAGAGTGCAAAGCCAGACCATCAGTGGAATGGAAATATGGAAATACTGAGGAAAGTGAATTAGATGAAGATTTTATGGAAAGGGAAGTGTATAACCTCTCTTTCTTGACCCTTACAAAAATGCACCAAGGCAACCACAGTTTCCTCTAAAATACCATTGTTACTTACAGTTATTGCTACTGGAATGAAAACTGTTGTTATTTGGTATTAGCCACCAGACATTTTGCTACATTAAAATGATCATTTAATAGTTTTATGGTTTTCAAGTGATTTTTTAAATGAACTTTACGATTGTGAAATTATTGTCATGAGAGCTAAGCACATTTCCCCCAAAATTTTCATTACCGTTATGCATCTAGATATTTCTTTTCATTTGTGTATGCTTTTCTTCCATGATCCTCATGATATTTTCATTACTGTAATAAAATAAAAATACTTTAATGTGCAATACCTATATCTACTACAAAATATGAATTGTAAAAACATGCTTGTAAAAATTTAAAAACATCCAACAATTGTGTCTTTATAGAAAATATAGTGAATTTTAAAATAACACTTATAATATAGTGCCATAATTGTTTACAGTGTGACATTGTGAGATTCACCCATTAATATTTAATAAATGTTTGACCAACTTTGTTTTATTAATGCATATTTTCTATCTTGGGAGCACTTTATATACTCCCATATATATATATATATATATATATATATATATATATATATATATAGCATAGTGTGACAAATATATAGCTTAAATACTAATAATTTTATAAAGTTATAAGTAATAACTAAATTATTAATTATTATATTAAAACGACATCAATAACATGTAAGTATATTTTATACAAGTTAATATTCATTTATATACATTTAAATACATACATTTTATATTATATTTGCATTTTTATATTTTATTTTTATCTATAACTAATATACTATACACACACACACACACTATAATAATTACAATTGTATATAATATATAATGGTCATTCAATTGTAAATCAACCCCAACTATGGGGAAAATTGCTTGTCATTGTTTGACTAATATTGCAGTTTATTACAGGATTTTTACTTAAAACAATCATTAGCTGACATTTTATACACACACGTGTGTGTGTGTGTGTGTGTGTGTTCACCTAATGGAAAGTTGATTTGGTCGCACATTCTCAGGAGCTGGCTGAAGTACACCTTCTTATCTGTGGGTGCCAGACCCATTTCATTCATCCTGTTAGACCATAAACACACAGAGTGCCGTCACAGAAAGTGAAAAATGAGAGAGGCCCCTTTGGCAAGGTCATTTAATTCCGGATACATTCTGGCGATTGCTCACTCAAAGTTTTACACCCTCTTATCGGTTACAGCCATTACATGCACGAACAAGACACATTTTGAGACACTTAAGGTGATATTAAGTGTGAATGATGTAAAAGGAGGGTAACTAGTGTGGACCTCCGTATGAATCATGCCCTGGTGACACTCTTTGACATTGTGACAGAGAATGTTAATGGCATCGGTCACTGGCACACCTTTGTCAAATGAGGTTACACCCCTAAGGAGTGATTACATAAAATTAATGATTGCATATTACATTATTAATTTAAACAAATTAATTTACTCCCAGAGGGATCTAAATGTTACTGGTGATGCAGGGAAAGTCCTGATATCAAACAACAACACAACTACAGTACACTCGATATGTGAATGTAACTCAGTGTAACTCTCAACTTTATGTCCAGAGGCTGATTTTTAAGCAGCACAACTGTTTTCAGCATTGATCATAAGAAATGTTACTTGAGCAGCAAATCAGCATATTTATAAAGATTTCTGAAGGATCATGTGTTATTTTAAATGCATTTTAAACAGTTCTAAATAAATAAATATAAAGCTAATAATTCGAATAATAATAATTTGAATTCTAATATTATTTCACAATTTTACTGTATTTTTAATCTTATCCCAGACTTTGTCTTAAAATATCAAGATCCATCATTAAAATATTATTACATTTTAAAAATGATAATCTAAACAAAGATTTAAGTGTACTTAAAAGTTATTGTGCATTGGAGACAATCATATCAGTGAAGAGAATGCTTAACAAGAAATTTGAGAGATTTGATAAAAAGAATAAAAACTTCAGATAAACATCACGTGTTTTTTTCGACATTTCCAATCAAGCTGTAATTCTGTCAAACTGTGCAAAAAAAATATATTATATAATGCATTTTTGAGATACATAAAATTCTAGCTAGATATTCTAGATATTTTATTCTAAAAAACGATATTTGAGTTGTGGTGGAAATTACATTTGTTTATGATGGTTCACATACTGTATATAATAGAAAGACAAAAGGAGAGAGGGGGTAAAAAAAAAAGAAAAACTGACCTTCTGAGTGTGTTTAACAGTGTCTAGATTGTGCGATGCCACCATGACATTTGCTTTCTTATTCCATTCGATCTCCTCCAGCACGTAATCCAGACACTTGAAAGACACCAGCTGCTCATAAATCATCCTGCTTCTGGTCTGCACTTTCAGCCAACATGACTGTTGACCGCCAAACACAAAAAGCTTTTGAAAAGATCTGATTTATTTTGAAAGCTGTCAGAATCTGCCTTAATCATAAGAGGCTTACCTATGGTGAGATAAGCCAAGACTCTAGATAAATCTCTCCTGCCTGTGAAACATTCTGTCAGCACATAGACCGTCTGAATGAAGCACAGTTCAGAAGAAGTACGATGTTCAGATAAGGTCCTAGATGTAACAAGTATCTTAGGACTGCTGATCTGGACTCAGAATCTACTTGGCCATGTCATCTTGCTCCTTAAAGAGAGGCAAAGTGAACCTGACCCAAGACTTCTGCTTTCTGAAACAAAACATTCTTATTAAATGAAGAATTTTTCCATAATTATCTGTTCCAAAACAGCATGTTATCCACCTAGATGGTTTCAGTAAACTCCAAAAATGGCATACAATTATTTCAAATGACCAAACAAGCTTTAAAATAGTTAAAAGGCTAAAAAAAACATGAATGTCGTAATTAACTTGCATAATTTAACATTTGTATTCTTCAGCAATTGTCATTTTTATTGAAGAACCAGACTTCCTATAGTCTAGTACAGTGTTTCCCAACCGGGGTGCCGTCTGTCGAGAGCAGGGGTGCCGTGTAAAAAAAATCTTTTTTTAATATTTTTAAATTGCTAAAATTTTCAAAAAAGCATCTATTATATAATATCCATTTCTGATGTGGCCAATAATTAAGATGCACCGAAATTTCGGCTGCCGAAAATTAGTTCACCGCTCAGGTTTCACTATCACGTGGTGTGATGCTCTGCATATTATCCCGCTCTATGTGTGTGTGCGCTCCACTCAGTCGCTCCACTCGTATACCGTTCATGCTCATCGGAACAGCAAAGTCCACTCAAACACTGAGCCGACAGGAAACATTGATGTAGTACAGTATTGTTTCTGTCTGCAATAGCCCTACTGTGTTGTAACATGGTGTGGTATATGGGCAACTCTGGTAACGCTGCCCTCTCATTCATTGATCAAAAAATCATTTTTTTATTATTTTTAAATTGCTAAAATTTTCAAAAAAGCATCTATTATATAATATCCATTTCTGATGTGGCCAATAATTAAGATGCACCGAAATTTCGGCTGCCGAAAATTAGTTCACCGCTCAGGTTTCACTATCACGTGGTGTGATGCTCTGCATATTATCCCGCTCTATGTGTGTGTGTGCGCTCCACTCAGTCACTCCACTCGTATACCGCTCATGCTCATCGGAACAGCAAAGTCCACTCAAACACTGAGCCGACAGGAAACATTGATGTAGTACAGTATTGTTTCTGTCTGCAATAGCCCTACTGTGTTGTAACATGGTGTGGTATATGGGCAACTCTGGTAACGCTGCCCTCTCATTCATTGATCTGCTAACCGCTATGTTATGCTCACGTGTTCTGATAAAAACAGCTTTCTAGGACTGAACATTATTTGGATAATTGGTAAAAAAAAAGTTAAATATCTTAACCCTACTGTTAGACCTACCTGAAAAACTAAAAAGCTATTTATTTCATTTGAAGGTCTGTCGTTTTTTTTTATTTGTGCTATCATTATTAATTTCTTTATTTATTCTCATTTATTCAATTCAAAGTTTGAAATCAAGCTATCTCCTGCTACTGATTTTGCACCAAAATTACCCCACTGTAAAATAAAAAAAACACTGAGTGGGCAAAATTTGTTCAAAT
This sequence comes from Sinocyclocheilus grahami, assembly GCF_001515645.1. NCBI lineage: Eukaryota > Metazoa > Chordata > Actinopteri > Cypriniformes > Cyprinidae > Sinocyclocheilus > Sinocyclocheilus grahami. The sequence continues at coordinate 529,968 of NW_015506257.1, read as the reverse complement.
TATCATATCGAAGTTAGAAATTCAAATATTGTGACAAAATTAATTTTGTAGGGTGCCACAAGTTTGTTCATTTCCAAAGGGTGCCGCGACTAAAAAAAGGTTGGGAAACACTGTTCTAGACTGTCCAGTCATGCTACTTCATTAATATTCATGAGCCAAAGTTGTTTCATTCTGTCTTGGCATTGAAATATCAAGCCAGCATTGTTTACTTGTACGTAATCTAATATTAATCCAGAGATGAAGTCTGTCGATATCAAACAAATGAAATATTGTAAAACAATTAGACATAACATAAAATAACTTAAACTAATAATAAAAACTAAAAAAAACTAAAGATATAGCTAATTTAAGCCTATATCTGAAATTTTGTTTTAATGTGAGCGAAGGGAGAAATAGGGCAGTATTTTAATATCAGACAACGGGGATGTGGCCTAAAAGTGGGAGTCCATGGCCACCCTGCATCAGACTCTATTGGAATCAGCTGTGAGGGTCTCTTGTGTGTTTTTTGCGATTAGCTCTATTTGTTTTGCGTGGGTGAGTGACCGTTAATGGAGCTGCTGCCCAAGAAGAGCTATCAGATGAGTCACTTATGACGCTCCATTTCAGTTCAGACGCTGCCTTAGAAAGTAGCAGCCTTTGTAAACAACAAGGCAACTCACTAGGTTTTGGAACAGACTTCAAGGGTGAATTTTACAAGGAAGAATTTGGAACATTTCTTGCCTCTGGTACATTCTGTTAGTGGATTCATATTCTGGGTTGATGAGGTCTTCATATCCAATCTCTGCAGCTCGGCTTCTCTCCTGGTACATGTAAGCCCCCCCTTACCTTGGCACCAAAACACCAGCCCTCCCTTCTTGATAACTCAACATCCATGGACACATTATCAAATGCCTCCTGAGCACAGAGAATTCATTACATTGCAACAGAACAGATTTGGAAAAAATTTAGCAATACAACACTTGCTCAGTGGATCCTCTGCAGTGAATGGGTGCCGTCAGAATGAGAGTCCGAATAGCTGATAAAAACATCGCAATTATCCACATGACTCCAGTCCATCAATTAACGTCTTGTGAAGTGAAAAGCTGCATGCGTATAATAAATACATCATTAATTTAAAAAAATTCAAACCATTGCTTCCGGATAAAATGAGAGTCCTCTATCCATGTTTTTTTCTCCAGCGAAGAGGTTGTCTCATCTGAATCAGGAGAGAAATATGAACAGATCAAGCTCCATTTACAAGTGAAAACAGTCTAAAACTGTTTTAAACAAATATGTCTGTGGATTATCATGTGAGAGGACAACAGAGGATGGATTTCACTGGAGGAAGATTTATCATGGATTATGGGGTCATATTTTAAAGTTAAAATGTCTTGATGGATTTACAAACATGTAGCTTTTCACTTCACTAGACAATACTTGATGGACTGGAGTGGTGTGGATTATTGTGATGTATTTATCAGCTGTTTGGACTCTCATTCTGACGGCACCCATTCACTGCAGAGGATCCACTGGAGAGCAAGGGATGTAAATGTCTTCAAATCTGCTCCGATGAGGAAACAAACTCATCTACATCTTGGCTGGCCTAAGGATGAGTAAAGTTTAACCAAATTAAAATTTTGGGGTGAACTAATCCTTTAACAAAAGGTAATTTTCTGGAAAATAAGTTGCAAAGGGTCAAAAATAAGTACTATTACATTAGGGAAGAATGTAAAATACCAGTAAATAAAAAGAAATGTACAAACATTATAAACGTATTTTAGTTTCCCTCACTCTACAAATCCTAAATTTAACAGTATTCAGAAATAGGAATGAAATATATAAGTATAAAACAAACAAATTATAGTGGCATTATAAACAACATTTATTATAAACACTAAAATAATTTAAAGCGAATACGATATACAAGTAATCTTGGACTCATGTATCTCTCTCATTCGGCACAAATCCAAATCCTGATCGCTTTGGAATATCAGTTGCAGCACGTTTTTGATGATTAAAAAGCACAAATTGTATTCTGGAAAATACGATACATACAAAAGGGTAATAGTAGCAAAAACAGCGTAATTATTCATAAATGCTAAAGAGAAGGTGGAAAATGGTCATGAATCACTAACTGTTACCATTTTTGGTGCAAGAAACCATGACTAACATTATAAGCAGACCCTGTTATGATAGAAGGTATATGGAGACTCAATGTGTGTGCACTGCATGTGTTTAATTGTCACCATCATCATTTATTTCCTTTCAGGATTACTTGCAAAACAAAGAAAGATTGCAAGCACCACGGTGTTAAATGTCAGTTTTGATGTTGCATTGTCTAAATGTTATCGTGCTATAATAGCATGTTTTCTGCACAGCATCTAACTGTAGATAAATCCCAGAATAGCATCATGTGAGCCACGTTAACACCATTCATAGGTGTCAGACGTGTGTGCATGTGTGAGGCTCACTTTGAGGTAGCACTGATAGGTGTTAAAAACAACAGCTTTGTCTCGGTTGAAGATTATCTTCATTTCCACAGTGAGTCTGCTGATAGCATGCTGGAAATATGTCTGTTCGGCATCCACCATCAGCCTGACGCCATTTTCCACCGCATGCTGTTCAGGACATGAGAAGCAGGCGGCGAGTTAAAACATGTTAGTTAGCTGACTAAAGATATCAAAGATAAAGATATCACCACAGACAGCGGCATTTTAATTGACGTGGCAACCATCATTTCTGATATCACCAAGGATCTGTCAACAAATAATGATGCTATAACCTCATCTGCAATAATGACAACGATACAGCGGTGCTAAAGAGTATTTGGACATTTAAAAATATCTGAAAGTCATTGCATTAGATAACAAAATAACAAACCAAGTGAAGAAATATTGCACACGCAAAACACTTCAAAATAAAAGTAGTTTGATAGGTTTAAAGGCTAAAACAATAAATATACTGATCAAAATAAAAATACAATTAACTACACTACTGTTCAAAAGTTTGGGTTTGGTAAGGTTTCTTAATGTTTTTGAAAGTCTCTTATGCTTACCAGGTTGCATTTATTTGATCAAAAATACAGTAAAAACAGCAATAATGTGAAATATATTTTTTTATAATTATTTTCTAAAGTGGTCAAAGCTCTTTTTTCTTCACAAAAAGAGTACATACTTTTAGGGCATAGTACAATTAGGCGAACTGGGAAGCAGCAACAGTGTAAATGCCCTTACCAAAAGAAGTATACTTTTCACCGAAGTATATTTTTAAGCATACTTTATGTAGTAAGTATACAAATATCAGTGTACTAGTAGTATACTTGTAACTATTTTAATACTCCTTGTATTTGGCCCAATTTCTAGTATATAAAAGTATACTTTTAAGTATACTTATAGTATAACAGTAGTAAATTTTGAGTACACAAATAGTTTACATATATGTGTTTAATGTTTTAACCAAGAGCAGACTTGGGTTTTTTTGCGCGCTGCGCATACGTGCTGCGTCATTCGCCGGAACTGCTTCAGTGTATGACAGTCAGCGGAAGTGAGAGAAAAGTGTTTATTACGTTTGAAATATGGATATTTTTCTTTAAAAAACACATGGATTCACTACAGGGGGCCTTTATTCATCCCCCGGAGCCGTCTGCGGCACGTTTTATTATGAATGTGCGAGCTTTATTTGACGACTTGTGGACTGTTCAACTGCATATATAACTCCGACTGGATTCGAAAGAAGAAAGTCATATACACCTAGGATGCTTCGAGGGTGAGTAAAACACAAGCTAATTTTCATTTTTGGGTGAACACGCTTTAAGTGAACTTTACATCATACTTTAAGAATACTACTATGTCCCTATTTAGGTATTAATTTGTATATATTTTGTTATATGAATATCTGAACATACAAAACATCAGAAGAAAGAACAGGGTATCTGATTGTAAACAAAAACATTTTACTCATTCTTTTTTATAAACACTTGAATGTAGGTTAGTTTCATAAATAAATAAAAATAAATAAACAACATTTTGAACAAAAAGCTGAAAGAAGACTATGAATTGGATTCAGAGTGATAATCAAAACATAGATGGAGTCTATCAACACCCCAGAGCTCTTTATGGGTCGACATTTTATTTCATAACGTTACACAGTTTTGATGCTGTTTTATGTCTGATCGTGTTAGATTACATGTGGAAGCATCTGTTGTTTCGGTTTCTTCTGTACAGAAGATGTGTAATAGCGCCCCCTAACGGATAACAATGAAAACACGGATTCCTGGAGCACAAGTAGCTATAGCTCAAATATATTTACCCTTTTTCTTAGTATAAGTCAAGTATACTTAAATGTCATTATAAGTATATTTCTGAGAAGTACATAAAAAGTAGACTGAAAGTATACTTTCCTATTTTTTGTTTAAAAGAAGTATACTAATAGCACACTTGAATACATTTTTCGTAAGGGTAGGGCTGCCACCTAATAGTCGACTAACCATTAGTCGATGAGAAGAGGCTTAGTCGATTAGCTTATTAGTCGCTTAGCTGCAGAAAAACAAAATCCCACAGGAAGTGGTGAAGTCCATGATGGACAGATTATTAACAGCTGGTCTATGTGGTAATTACAGTACATCCGACATCCAAACGTTCGTTTCGGTCATCGACCTCAAATGTGGCTTATCATCTGAAACTTGTAAGTAGAAGCAACATTACATGGCTGCTCGCTTGAATGTTAACCTAGAAAAATGTGTGCTATTCAAGTGTTTGTGTGGAGTGTGGAAGCTGAAAAGTAGCGCGCTCACTGCATGACAGTTAACTTAGAGGCACCGGTGCGATCATTTGCATTTAACTTAAAAATACTCTGTCAATATAATGTATATATTTTTGTCTCATTTGTTTGATCGGATTCTTTTTGTCAACCTTCAGGACTTTTGTGAAAATCTGCTGATCTTTTGGGTCATATTTCTGCAGAAATATAGAAAATTCTGAAGGGTTCATAAACTTTCAAGCAGCACTGTATTGACATAAGTCACATCGCACCGCAACTCACTGTAGAATGAGTGAAATCCAGTTCCAACTTATAAAAAAATAAAACTCGTATCGTATTCTCCAGGTAACCAATTTAGAGAAAAACTGTTATATGAAATCTCCAAACTTTGTTTGATTTGGTACTTCCAGACTGAGAAACAGGAAGCCTCGGAATGTTAACCTAGAAAAATGTGTGCTATTCAAGTGTTTGTGTGGAGTGTGGAAGCTGAAAAGTAGCGCGCTCACTGCATGACAGTTAACTTAGAGGCACCGGTGCGATCATTTGCATTTAACTTAAAAATACTCTGTCAATATAATGTATATATTTTTGTCTCATTTGTTTGATCGGATTCTTTTTGTCAACCTTCAGGACTTTTGTGAAAATCTGCTGATCTTTTGGGTCATATTTCTGCAGAAATATAGAAAATTCTGAAGGGTTCATAAACTTTCAAGCAGCACTGTATTGACATAAGTCACATCGCACCGCAACTCACTGTAGAATGAGTGAAATCCAGTTCCAACTTATAAAAAAAATAAAACTCGTATCGTATTCTCCAGGTAACCAATTTAGAGAAAAACTGTTATATGAAATCTCCAAACTTTGTTTGATTTGGTACTTCCAGACTGAGAAACAGGAAGCCTCAAGTCTACTGTGAGTCACACAGCTTGTACTGCTTGTACCATCGGCCTTTCACAGTGCGACATAAACCCGATACATGTTCCTCGCATCAAGTCGACGGGGCGGAACAACTCTCTAACCTCCACACTCTGCTGAAGGCTTTCTCAAAATCGATCTCTGTTACATTCTTCATCCATGACTGTCTGTTAGACCATGACCTTCTGCCACTCAGCATGAATAGCACGGGAGAACGCAGCCAATGAACGAACCTTAGCCAAGACATCCAGGCGCTGACGCATCCTTTTCATCTGCCTTTCCTCTTCTTCAGTGAACTTGGACAGAAGAGGCTCCAGCTGACCAGTCTGTTCTAAAAATAAAATACAAAAGCGAAAGAAATTCAGCATATGAACACATATGGGTGCATTTTCATTTGGGAAGTAATTCTTATTAATAATAATAATAATAATAATAATAATAATAAACTTTTAAATACTGTTATTGTTTTTGTTTAGTTTTTTTTACAAATTGTTTTAATTATTGGAGAGAGATCTTTCAGGTAAACGGCGCAGTTTATTATGCAATAAGAAAGCCATTCATAATTTAAAATAACTTTTATATTTTAAAGGTGTCATGAACTGAGAAATCAAATTTCCTTTTGAAATAAGAGGTCACTGTACTGTAAAAACATCCTGCAAGTTACAGAACTCAAATCTTTCTTGTTAGTCTAAAAACAGCTTATATTAAAGTCATTCTGCCAAAACGACAGGTTGTAGAATGTGCCACTTTATGATGTAATAGTGTGGCTAAACCCCGCCTCCGCAGAAGAAAGCCATTCATAGGTTGACTTCATAAAGACTGCAAACAATGGGTCACATTTATGACATTATTGTTTGATTGAGCAGCTTCTGGCTTAACAAATGCACGAGTTTGAAGAGGAACTGCTTGTCTGACAGAACAATAGAAGAACAGGGTGTTTTGAAATCCTGTTTGGAAACATGTATTAGCGGTGCTTGTTAAATGTCGTTGCTCATACTTGTAACAATTTGTGATATAAACTAGTTTTACTTTAGTATTCATTGTTATTATAGTGTTTATTAATATTTTGAATTAGCTTTTACTTTTTATATTTTCATTTTACTTTTTGTTTAATTTTGTTATATGCTTGTCATTTTCGTTATTATCATTTCAATATTTTATTGTAATATACTTTTATTTCAGTTTTAGTTTATTTTCAGTAATTTTACTGGAATTTTACTTTGGGGAACAAATAAAAAAAATAGCATTCACGTTTCAGCAGCGTGTCCCACATGATGTTTCTTAAACATCAGACGATTTACATGCATCATTACAGGTGCTTGTTAAATGTCGTTGCTCATACTTGTAACAATTTGTGATATAAACTAGTTTTACTTTAGTATTCATTGTTATTATAGTGTTTATTAATATTTTGAATTAGCTTTTACTTTTTATATTTTCATTTTACTTTTTGTTTAATTTTGTTATATGCTTGTCATTTTCGTTATTATCATTTCAATATTTTATTGTAATATACTTTTATTTCAGTAATTTTACTGGAATTTTACTTTGGGGAACAAATAAAAAAAATAGCATTCACGTTTCAGCAGCGTGTCCCACATGATGTTTCTTAAACATCAGACGATTTACATGCATCATTACAAAACTGGTCGATTCTGCAGTGCAAAGTGCTCCTATATGAGTTTAGTTACTCAGGGGTTTAGTTGACTCGAGGGGGTCAAGCGGAGTAATGGAGCACCCATGGAATAGTCCTTGAGTAGCTCTCCTCAGTTCATAAGATAACTTCATTGTCTGCCATTGATTGAGAAGATTTACAAGTCTGAGTGTCAGAACAGCTACGGGAAACTGGTTTTTCTCACCCTGACGAGTGCAGTCAGTGGTGCATTTTCTAAAAGCATTCGAACTATGGTCGAAAGTTTTGTCTTTATGAACATAGTTCAACATAATGGTGTTTACTGAAACTTAAACATCGCAAACTTAAATGAATGGCTATCCATACTGTTGAATCAACATATTACAAAAAAAATGGTGCAACCATGTTACTACAGTTTTGGGAAACATTTGTGACTAGTTGGTTAGTTTCTTAAAAAAAATGCATTTCTCTGTAGTAGTCAATTAGCAAGTTGCTTGTTGTATAGAAAACACACCCTTGTTAGCCTATTGTATTTTTGCACCAATGCCTTCAAACCTGACGGAACCCAATTTTGAATGTTTGGAAGAATGTACTAAAATTGAATTAAAATTCAAAGAAATTCTATTTATAATTCATAATTATGTATTTGTCATTTTATGTATATCCTATCAATTTTTAACTAGTTGGCTTGACAAAGCTTTACTTGAAGTTTTGGTAACATTAGTTAACTACATTAGTAAACATGATTAGTAAACATAAGAATGAAAAATATTTATAAAGCATTTATTAATCTTAGTCCATCAGAGAGGCAGCTCTGAATGTTGCCTTGAGCTCCCAGTCTGGCTAGACATGTCTGCAAAGAAAACACACACATTTTCATTCATCAGACCAAACACTCCAAAAAGACTGCATGATTAAAGGGCAAGCTTACCCAAAATGCACCCACTGGGAGTTTTGTGTTCCTTGGAACAAAAAATGATACATTCTGAAGAACAGCTCTTAAGGCCCACTCACACCAAGAACGAGAAATGTAAAAATAACTATAACAAACTCATCAGCATCCACACCAACAGACAATATTGTTCTGCAGTTTTGTTGCTTTGAATGCTCAAGTTCTTGGCTGTCAATGTTTTTATCATTAACTGGCTGAAACAAAATTGTGATTCCAGACTCTATTCTTTTATATTAAGAATATATTTTTTTTTAGATCTGTAGCTTTATCATTATGGTTATCGTCCATGGTGTGTTTGGGCCTTTACTCTCCAAAAAAAAAAAGCACTATTTCATATGGCTTGTGCACTACATTGAAAGTGTTTCAAATTCAAGCGGAAAAAAACCTGTAGCTCTCATATATTAAATGCACATCTGCATATTCAAACTTTGAAGGATTTTAAGCTATTAATGACTTACATGAGTCTCACACAAAGCTATTATATGGTTTTAGAAAAATTATACAGGGTTTCTATGGTGCTTTCTTTGTCTTTCTCAGAGTTTGACAGCCCATGGCAACAGTATTATTTCAATATGTGCAAAATAAGAGGGCGGAACATAAGAATTTGTTCTGTTGTGTCATAAAGAAAAAAAACGTATGACATGATTTTCATAATTGATGTACTCCTATTATGCATATCATTCGCTCAAAACCCTCCAAGGTTTGAATATGCAGAGCTACAGTTTTTTTTCTGCTTGAATTTAAAAACTCTTGTAATGTGTATTTGTGCATAATGAATGAAAAAGTTAAAATATGCTCATGTTTTCAATGGTCATTATGTGGTAGTTTAATGGTTAAAAATGTGGACTATTAAAGGTTGTAAGTCTGAACCTTGCAAGTGTCAATTCATGTAGTATCACTATTATACCCTTAAAGGAATAGTTCACCCAAAAATGAAAATTTGTTGAAAAATATCTGCTTAATCTGTGAATATTTCTCTCTTGATACAGACAAGACAACTTTTTCATTGGAGAAAGCAATAATATAGCTAGAGGACTCAGAAGCAACTGATTGAAGTTAAAATGTCCTAATAATGAATTTGTTTAATACAAGCACACAGCTTTTCGCTTCACAAGATGATAAATGGACTGGAGTCGTGTGGATTGTGTGTGGATTACTGTAATCATTTTCATCAGCTGTTTGGACTCTCATTCTGACGGCACCCATTCACTGCAGAGGATCCACTGGTGAGCAAGTAATGTAATGCTACATTTCTCCAAATCTGTTCTGATGAAGAAACAAACTCAACTACATCTTGGATGGCCTGAAGGTGAGTACATTTTCAGCAAATCTTCATTTTTGGGTGAACTATTCCTTTAAGCAAAACTATTTCTCAAGTGGAAATAATCATGTATAAATATCTTGTGTAAGTTGCTTTGGATACAAGTGTCTGCTAAAAGACTACTTAATTATTTATTGCCATGTTAATTACATTTTACCATTAAAATAAATGCAGCTCATACTATACAGTCATTGCAATATAGCCTCCAGTTGCTTGCTGCAGGTCAGATTTGTTACAGCTGCCTTACAGTCTACTGCAGTATTAAACACGCTTTAGTGTTGGTTGATCTGTGTGTTTGGCCGCAGTTTGAACCCAAAGCATACCTGCAATTGCTCTAGATCCAGTTTCTGCTCCAACACCTCCACGCCATCTTTCCCCTGCTTGGCAGCCAGGAAACTGAAAAAGCATCTCCATTTCACCAGCACCTCGGAGAACTGGAGCTACAGGCGCCCGAGGGAAGGATGAGGAGACTGTTTAGTTCACCAAGGTGACGGATTTTAACCCTGCCTGAACTTCAGTCTTACCAGGAATTGTGGTCGCCCCAAGGCAGTCATCTTAACAGCCAAGAAACCGTCTTCAGAACTTTCACCTGAGCAGGCAGGTGATTTTCTTTTAGAGTTATTTTAGAGGTAACTGCAGCAATGAAAGTGAAACTGCCTTTTTTTTTTTTAGGTGCAATCTTCCAGGAATGCTGAATGAATTCTATGCAGTTATATTTAGTGTTGCATTACAATGGGTGTTTCTCCAATACTGCTGCTATAATGGAAAACTCGAGCTGCATGCACATTCACAAATATAAATGCTTTCAAAAGTTGGACAGCTTCCATGCTTTCTTGGCACTCTTGCACGTACGCTAAATATATATACAAATAATCTGCATAGCACACAACAAGCATTAAAGGAAGAACGGGATAAAAGTTTGCACCACTTTCCATGAATAGAGTACATTTTGGTGTCCCATTATTTTTTTAAAGAAGGCATAAATCTCAGCTTGAGAGGTTTGAAGGAAGTCTGAACACTGTTACAGACAAAATCAACTTATTGCAAGACAATGCGGTTTACATGAGAGTAGTAGTGTTTTAAAACTTGCTCTGCATTTGAAAAAGGCATCATTATATATGCCATTACGATTTCAAAATCTAAACACATATTGGTGTGTTATACTCTTATGTTAGTTAGGTATATGAATGTGCGCAGTATTTAATGAAATAAGCTCATTCAATATGGCACAACTTTGTATTTCAGTTATGAATGGATTCCGGAAACCCTGACCCCTGAAAACTGGTACTATCAAATAAATGGTATCATCTCACAATAGGCTATGTGTCTTGTGTATTTAGCAATATTTCCTGGGAAACCCGATCTTGAACAATAGTTTGGCCTACACACATTATAACTCCTCCTTCTTGAGTCTAAAAGATAATATTGACACTTTAGTAACACAATTTAGACCCCGTCTGTCTACAGATTTATGTGATTTAAATTTTCCTTTTTTTTCCCTTTCTTGCCTAATAACAGCAGGTAAAAGGGACTGAACATTAGCCTTTTGACTAACCCGCGTACATTTACATTTATTTAAATGTTTATCAATGTATATTATCCCATTTTTAAAATAACTAAATGCCATTCAAAAAAAATAATTTGGATTAACTTGGATTTTGTTGTCTGTTTAATTAGCAAAAAATTAAATAATAATAATAATATTGTAATAATATATTATTAAATGATTATAATAATAAATAAATGAATAGATTATTTCAATCAAATTAATATTAATAAAATACAAATAATAATATGTTAATAATATATTAAATTATAATAATAACTAATTAAATTATTTCAATCCAATTAATAAATTAAAATAAGCTAACTTTATTAAAATAAATAGTTATATTTTAATGTATAATATTAATAATAAATAAATAATGTATATTATTTTTTCCCCATTTCTATTTAGTAAAATAATAATAATAATAATAATAATAATAAATAAAATCAAATCAAACAGATGAAAATTGGGCTGATAATTGGAGGCCTTCGAGTCAAAAAGGTTCAGAAGCATCGTTTTAAACAATTCAGACAGACATTAAAAAAAATGCAGTACACTCTTAAAAATAAAGGTGCTTCAAGCGATGCCATAGAAGAACCATTTTTGGTTCCACAAAGAACCATTCAGTCAAAGGTTCTTTAAAGAACCATCTCTTTCTTACCTTTTTATAATCTGAAGAACCTTTTTTCACCACAAAGAACCTTTTGTGAAACAGAAAGGTTCTTCAGATGTTAAAGGATCTTTATGGAACCATTTAGACAAAAAGGTTCTTCTATGGCATCGTGAAGCACCTTTATTTTTAAGAGTGTAAGCTCATGTAAAAAGAAATGAAAAATCATATAATATTTAGTTGTTGCCGATTAAAATCATATGAAGGTCAAATAAATAAAAACCTAATTTTCAGTTTCAGGCCCTACTTTGTATCCTGTTCATGGAAAGTGCCTTACTTTCTATGTTTTGGTCACTGCATTTGTAGCTCCTGGCTTTTGTTTTGCTTATAATCTGACTCCAATTCCAAAGTTAATTACTAATCAGCTTTAATAGATGGTCTGTTACCTGAGGCTTTGATGCATTTCAGGAAAGTCTCCATGTGCTGGTCGCATTTCGCCTCATCGGCATAGAAATAAGTACGAGTGCTTGTCACGCCTTCACGACGATCGCCAAACTTCTGACGTGCGGTGAACAACTTCTCCTGGTGGTCAGCTCCTGAAAATAATGTCGAAAAGGGACATTTTGACCTTTTGCTTCAATACTACAAAAGAATTGAACTGTTAAAATGGTGCGCATACTCACCAGGGCTTTCTTTCTCTGATGTAGACATGCAAGATCTATCAACAAAAAGAGAGACATTGACATTTTTAATAAAACAGGGGACTAATGAAACCAACTACTTGTTCTTTAGGTCTTTTTAAAGACCTTTAGCCAACAAAATGAAGAAACAGCAGTTTCTGTAGAGAGGAATCAATAATAACTGCAGAGGCTGCTATGAAGTCACTTTGTCACTTTACTGTGGTGCACTTCTGCTATTTGTTTCCCTTCTATATTTCAGGGTCAGCACTTACAGTCACACACTGACTCCCGCCTGATGTCTATGCTTATCTCTCTGCTGTACTACACTGATGCTCAGGCTGGGCATTCAAACCAACTCAAAGGTTACACAGTCACACGGGGCAGTGATTTGTTTAGATTGAGCTCCTGTGATCTCCACATCCTTCAAACTCACATCAACACCTCCGCTCTTCCCCATCCACCTCTTCAGCAGTGGATACGCTGCATGGGGCGGCTCTGCAATGGCTCTGCAATGTTCCAACAGGAAGGAATGTTGAGATGTTGATGGGGTCATTAGCGGACAGACTCGAGCCCTTCCAGGCTTAAAGTGCTCAGTTAATGCCTCAGTCGGAGTTATACATTCAACATAAGAGAATGATAGTTGTCCGTTTTTGTCCAAGATCTCACTCATTTCAAAATATCTCCATTGTTTGTGGGGCAAATTCTGAAGTAATACAGCAGGTCTTTTTATCTACATTTAGTAACTGCATATAAATGCAAAGGAAAGAAGATCTATTTTTAACGAAAAACTTCATGTTCTAACTCTCAGTCACAGGTGGGGAAAAAACAATGCATAAATTATTGCATTTAAAATAGCATTTAAACCCCTTTTCATTGTTTGCTTGGTAAACTTTGATGTAATCTCTCTTATTAACATGTAGAAGCTGAATACAAATTCAAAAGTTTTTAAAAAAAACTTTACATTTGCTTTAATTTTACAGCCTTTAGTCTGTTGGGACTTGTCTCTACTAACTTTACACATCTAGACTTTGCAATATTTGCCCACTCTTCTTTGCAGAATTGCTCAAGTTCAGTTAAATTTGATGGTGAGTGTTTGTGGACTGCAGTTTTCAAGTCATTCCACAGATTTTCAGTGGGGTTTAAGTCTGGACTCTGACGAGGCCATGCAAGGACATTCACCTTTTTCTCCTTCAACTACTGTGTGCTCAGTTTTGCTGTGTGCTTTGGGTCATTGTCATATTGAAACGAAACCTTCTTCCCATTGACAACTTTCTGGCAGAGGGCAGGAGATTTTCCTCAAGAATTTGACAGTATTTCGCCCCATCCATTTTTCCTTCTATCCTGACAAGTGCTCCAGTCCCTGCTGCAGAGAAACACCCTCATAACAGGATATCACCACCTCCATGCTTTACTGGAGGAATGCTGTTATTTGGACGGCGAGTGGTATTGGTTTTCCTTCAGACATATCGTTTGGTATTGCGGCCAAATAATTCAATTTTAGTCTCATCTGCCTCAGAATCTTCAAGGTGCGTTTTGGCAAAGCTCAGTCATGACGACATGAGGCCTTTCTTGAGGAGTGGATTTTTTCTTGCACCCCTCCCATACAAGCCACATTAGTGGAGAATTTGTGATAGTGTTGTCACATGCACACAATGACCACTCTTTGTCATAAAATCCTGCAGCTGCTTCAGAGTTGCTGTCGGCCTCTTGGTCGCCTCTCTGACCAGTTTCCTCCAGTTCTTTCATCCAGTTTGGAGGACATCCTGATCCAGGGAGGGTCTGTGCTGTACCAAATACCTTCCAGTACCTTACACTTCATATAGTGCTTCTTGGCACTGATAAAGCCTTTGAATTGTTTTTGCATCCATCTCCTGATTTGTGACTGTCCACAACTTTATCCCAGAGATATTTTGAGAGTGCCTTGCCACCCATAGTTGATTGTTTGCTTCAGTTGCACTACCAGGGACTGAAATGCTCCAGGAAAGCTCTTTTCAGGCTGAGCCAATCAAAATGAGCACAGCCGATCACAGCAGAAAGTCAAATGGCCCTGTGTGCAAATGGCTCTCTTGAGAAGGTGATTAGCTACACCTGATTGAGTTTACAAGTCATTTTTCGGAGGGGGTGATCCTTTTTCCAACTCTGTGATTCTGTTTATATATATATATATATACTTTTTTCTGACATGTTGGTGTTATATCTTTCACTTGAGTGTCATAAATTACACTGAGTAAATACAGCTGGATAAAACAAAAAATGTGTCTGTCTTCATTTCAGGCTGCAAAGCAATCAGCATACATGTGATACTTGTAAAATTATTGATTTATTTATTTCTTTCGTTGTGATTCAAGCACAGAGATTTTGGGAGATTGTCTTGGACAGACAGCTGAATGTTATATAGCAGACAATTCATAAAATCAATACATGCAAGTCAATTAGAGTGGACCGATGGTTGTTATTATAATAATGGCTGTCTGCACCAAACCAAGACTTAACAATAACAGCTTTTTCATGCAAAATGATTCATGGCAAGAACGGCATCTGAGAACTCATGGAATGATCAGCCCTGGGTTCCTGCATATTAGATGGCAGCCTATTTAAATGCCACATCATCCAGCATTCTCCCTCTATCACACCCTTGATAATGCAGAAAAGCCAAGCTGAGCACTCTATTCTGTATAATAGCATTACAGGATCCATTGGGGTGGATGTTAATGCAATATTGATAGGGGCAGAGGCTCTAAAACACACATCACGAACATAAATTAGCTTTTATTAGCCAGTGACCAGCCAGGGTCCTCTGTGGTTGTAAAGAACATTTCCAATAAACGCTCCATTTCAGCTCATTTTGTCTGTGAGGAGAGCGATCGTGGTGATGTAGCGCCCCTCTTAGGCGATGGAGAGAACTGCACTTCATAGCCACAGAGTAATCTGAGGAGAGACGCCTATAAAATTGTTCAGACCTCTGACAGCTGCGTTCAGAAATGAGAGCAGTGATGTGGAGAAGTCCATTTATTGGATCTCACTCTGTATCACTGGCTTTTCCTCATAATCCAAATGGCATATCATCTATATCTCTGTCTCTTTCTCTCTCTCTCTCAGTACTTATTCAACACATTTCATTTATATTTCCAGCAGGAGACCCTCGGGGACAGCACTGACTCTCTGTAATTTCCAAAAGGTCAATGACAAGAACAAAAGAAGACT